>NW_007726406.1:205166-207174 GCF_000696425.1 Galeopterus variegatus | reverse complement strand
TTTTGGGTGAACAACAAGCTCTTTCCCCCTTATGTAAAGTAAGAATTGGAAACATCTGTGCCGTTGTTTTAAAGAAATGTCTAGAAGACCCAGGTCATTCTGCCACAGATTTATTCTTCTGATTTGTGAAATCTCTTTTTGCTTCGGCCTTGCTCAAGACCGGGTGACCAGCCCTCAACTCCCTCCTCCCCCGCAATTCCCTATCTGTGATTTGGGTAATTTCCTCTTGTGTCTTCCTCAGGCTCATATTGGCAATATCTTATCTTGGCCTCCCATCCCCCCTCTCTCCATTTCTGAGCTATGGCCATCACTAAGGCACAAACCCCCTGACCCCTTTTCCACCTGCACTCTGACCCTGGAGGTTAAGGGAGGTCATTGTGGCATCATTAGTGGCCGGCCAATCAGGCGGGCCCCTCCCTTCAGTGCCCTCCTGGTAGCACAGGAGTTCTCAGGAAGCTTCAATGGAAGGAGAGAGCCAGGAAGGAGGCCTGGTATAGTCCAAAGATGATAATTACAACATGGATTGTGTACATTCTCGCCCGGAAAGGTGTAGGGTTCCCCTTCCCACCAATAACCAGTTCGGTAAGTGGCTCTGGTGTAGCCACATGAAATTGTTTCTCGTCTACTTTCTCTTCCCTGTGCCCCTGCTACACTTCAGAGACATCTGACAGTGTATAAATAATGTCGAATAAGAGTCGGGAGGGGGAGGAACTGGGTCTGTAGGTCTTCTGAGGTCATCAACTTACCAATCTGTTCCAGGACATCGACGTTGCGGAAAGTGAGGCTATATCTGTAGTGCAGCATTGGTTGAGAAAAGTGAGTGAGAGTCCTCCATGGCTCGGGATCCGGAATGCTGGAGAGCTGGTCTCAGCGGGTGTGGGATCTGAACTCCCTTCTCCATTGAACTGGGAAACTCAAGTTCATAGCCAGACGCCTTCCTAGAGTTGAGTCCAATCCACCCAGATGTCCTAGAGGACCCTGGGGCTCGTGTCCTGGTAGAGGATGTGTTAGCACCACCACTACTCCCACCCTGCTTCTCAATCCTCTGAATTGAGGGGTTTCAGCTGCAGCACCCCCAGCTCAAGAGTGTCTCAGGAGTACCCTGGGACAGGGACAGGGACTTAGGGGTTCCCGGGACTTCTCGGGAAAGCAGCTTATTGCAGGAACAGTGAGATAGGAGTGTGTATGTGTGTTGCGATGGAGAAGGAAAAGGGGAAGGAAGAGGCAGACGTGGGATGGATGCAGATGACACTTGCAGAGGGAAACTACTCACCTTTCAGACAGAAGAAGAGGCTTCCCAGGACATAAAGAGGAAGATGTCCATCAACTGCCCTTCCCAGGGCTTAAAGGAGAAGACGTCCACCAACGTCCCTCCCACCCATGGCCAGGACGTACATGTGACCAGAGACATGGTAACTGAGAGCCTGGGACAATGCCCCTGGTTGTGACACAGGGCAGGGAGAGGGGAGAGGGCAGTGTCCCACTGTGAAGGACACGCTGGGCAGGAATCACGTGGCCCCCCACCCGGATGTCCTAGGTGAAGCACCATCTCTCCAAGTCTGATCTACTAGCAGGCCAGAGTCAAGAGGTCCTGGAGGAGAGGACAAGGATCCAGTTCATAAGATGGAGGTAAAGCATGCCACCTGCCCCTGTGAAGGCGGGGAGGGAGAGGGCTCAAGGCACCCACAAACCCACAGCTGCCTTCGCTGGAGATGCCATTTGCTTTGGCTGAGAAATTTCTCCGGGGGTCTTAAGGGAATATTTTTGATCTTCGGAAAGCCCAGCTCACTCCCGCCTTGTAAGATGACTTGAGGAGCTAGAAAGCTGTGAGATGCCATTTGCTTTGGCTGAGAAATTTCTCCGGGGGTCTTAAGGGAATATTTTTGATCTCCGGAAAGCCCAGCTCACTCCCGCCTTGTAAGATGACTTGAGGAGCTAGAAAGCTGGGCTTGTTCTCCATGTCTCAAATGCTTCTGAATACCTTTCAGACTTCTGTCTTTGTTGCACT
>NW_007726406.1:203395-204438 GCF_000696425.1 Galeopterus variegatus | reverse complement strand
AAAAAAAAGTAAGCTCTTAAAATGCAAAAGCCAGAGCCCTCCTCTGTAGCTGAGGTGTGTGGGGTTTCCCAGCGCCTGAGGCTAGAGCCCTGTGCTGCACATCATGGTGGCTCTGCCAGGCTCCCACCTGCCCACCAGCGCACAGCCGTCCCCACCACCCGTCCTGGCTCCAAAGAGGCTGAGACTCCATCCGAGGGAACTGGGGAGGAAGCCTCCCACTTCCTTTCCAGTCCCCTTGTTCCCTCGGGGACTCTGGACCACATCACCCTCCCCTTTCCAGCGCAGGGACGGTGGGCTTAAACTGTCCTGCTCGAAACCGTGAGGGCCCATGTCCCTCTCTTCTCCTTCTCCCTGTCTGCGAGGCAGTTTCACTCCCTCTTGTCATGGAGGCTGTGTTTCTCAAGAAACATATTTTTGCTTCAGGGTATCAGGTTTTCGTGTGTTTATCCCTTCAAATGTCATCTGCCTTTTAAGAAGATTCAAATGGGCAGTAATTACTTAACAGGAAGGCATAACTAATGGTGGAATTCGAGACCTCCCTGAGAAAGCATTTTTTGGATGGGAAACCTTCCAAAGCCCCTAAAGTCATAAATGTTGACTGTAATCCAGGCTTTTCCGTGCCTGACATGGTTGCACCATGGAATTCTAAATGTTGCATGCCTTGGTTTGATAATATACACATCATCTTCCAATATTTTTTAAACCTTGTCTGTATAGCACAACCAGGTTTAAGCTTTTTGAGACAGGATACAGGAACCTGTCAAACATCTACATACAATTTTCCCACTCTGGATTTTCTATAGAGATTATAAGGCAAAACTCTGCCCGTTTTCTGCCACAATCCACTGTTTTGGTGCCCTCCTCTTAGTTTCAGTAAGCATGATGTCAGGGAATACACATCCTTTTATGAAGCATCACTGAATACACGTCTGTGCGATAGACATGCGCCGGCCATCCAGTGTTTGCTAGCCCTCTAGAAAACAGAGAAAAGAATAAGACACAGTCCCCAATTCACAGGGTTAAAAGTTAACTAGGTGGATACG
>NW_007726406.1:199209-202512 GCF_000696425.1 Galeopterus variegatus | reverse complement strand
GTGTGGGAGACCCAGGTCACACAGTGCCAGGTGTCGCTGCCCCTGGTACTCAGGAAAGGTTTCTAGCAGGACTTTTCTCAGAGTGGCCCTTGAACAGGGTGGGAACTGGAGAAACAGGAGCCCGGGTGGGGGCTCCGGAGAGCAGGAGAATCTCAGCAACCTGGCGGATCCCATGTGGCCTCCTGGGCTCTGTGCTGTGGCCCCTCCTTTTCAGAGGACTCCCCCTTTCCCTCCTGGCTGGGGGTAGGGGGGGTTGGTAATCCCTCCCTCCTCTGGATTCCCCGCTTCTCTGTCTCACTCTGTGGGCGGCCACCAGGCTCCACTTTGTGGGGGCGCTATTCACGAGCACACCTTACTTCCTGGGGGCCACCTTTTCAAAGGTGCTGTCTTCACCTTTGAAAACCCCAACGCACTGAGAATAGACACAGAAACGGGGTATTCAGTGGGCAGAGTGGAGGGCCTGTGAGGGGAGGGGCAGGAAGTGGAGCAGAGGGAGGCGGCGCAGGGAAATTAAACAAAAGCAGCAGCTGCGGGGTGCCCGCAGCTTCCAGGTGGCAGAATTTCCAGAAGAGTCTCTAAACACAGGGATATGGTGATCGTGATGAGCTGATAATGGAGTGGGAGAGGAACCCGGAGGGTGGGGGGGAACCACTGTCCTGCTGGCTTTAGGAAAGGCACTCAGACTCTCCAGGACCTGCCACCTGCTCAGCACTATTGGGTGGCTCAAGGGTTCCTGGTCAGTAAAATAACCTTTGTGCTCATGACACAAGAAAAGTGAGGAACCATCTCAGGAGTTCACTGTGACCGGGCAAGAGCTATTGTGTGCACCATCAACTCTAGCAGGTCTCACTATGCCCGGTGAGAAAGAAACTCAGGATCCCTATGTTTGAATGCTGTTTTGCAGCCTTACGCGGATCTTCCAAGTGCCAAGCGAGGTGACGAATGAAGTCATACAAGAACGAATAGAGCAGGTGAGACGAAGGTAAGCTCTGAGGGCCCAGGTGGTGTGTATTCCTAACTGGGGCAGGTGGGGTGGGGGTGACTGCTGGGTTTCCTGCCTGAACCCAGCTACATTCTCTTTGGTATTCTGACACCAAGGGAGGGACAGTTCCCAGGGCTGCCATGCCCCATACCATGGTGGCTTTGTCAGCCTCCCACCATCCAGGGCCTTTTCCTAGGACTCTGCTCCCGGGCTGGGATGTGGTGATGGCCCAGGCACAGCCTGTACCTCCACCCTGGACCCTGTGCCGTGGCCAGCCAGCCCCTGCCACCTCATGCCTCTTCTCTGTCCCTGCAGCATATGTAGTCTTACGAATGACTCGTCTCATGACACATGCCTCAGATCTTCCTGTTCAGACTGCTAAGTGCAGCAGGTGAGAGAGCTGCTGGAGAGGAGATGGGCAGAGGAGATGGTGGTCCTGGGCAGAGAGGGGCAGAGGACTGGACAGTGAGGTCTAACCTCTCCCTACCAGTGAGGGGCCTGCACTTGGGCCAGGGGGCCTGGGGGTAGAGAGGGGAGGCCAGCTGCCTTGGTCCTGAGGTGACATTTCAGATAGGCCTGTCTGACTCTTAACTGTGTGTCAGAAACCAGTGCTCCTTAGTCGTTCAGTGGCCTAGGGTCTCACCATGTTTAGTAGGTTGCACTGGAGCCTGCAGTTCTGCATTCCTGACAGTTCGCGGGTATCGCTGCTGCTGGTCTACTGACCTCAACTGAGTCACAAGATCACAGAATCAGGGGTGATGCCACAGTCAGAAGTGACCTGCCACCAATTAGGAATATGTGGCCTCTTTGCATGTGCTCAGCATCAGTGGTCATGACAGTGGCTGCTTATGTGGCTCCAGGTTGTGGAGGGCCCATGGCTGGTGATACAACTTCAGGGCCACCAGAAAGCAGCCTTTGCACCCTGCCGAGGAAGAAGGCTGTGCCAGCTGTCGTGGGGCTAAAGCAGTGATTTAGACACAGGCGGCCTCCACACACTTTAAGGAAGGCCATGGAGATGTAACGCTAATGGCATTTATAGAGTATGCCAACTTCTGCACGAGGCACTTTGTCAAGGTTTCCCATTTGATCCTAAAAGAACCTTAGGAGGAGGGCGTTGTTCATGCCTGCTATACAGACAGCAGAATTAAGCCAAGTCTGGGGAGCATACACCGGGTGTCAATCCAGATGCACCAGGCACAAGTTGCTTTATGCCTCTGCGCCTCAATTTTCTCATCTGTAATAAGAGCATCTACTTTGGAGGGTTGTCTTGGAGGTGGTGGTGTGTAGCATGTGGTAAATACCATGTAATAGTTTGCTAATATTACTAGAGATGAGGAACCGGGGGTTCTGGGAGGTTGAGCAGCTCACAGGGGCTTCTGAAGTTGGCAGAAGTGGAGCCCGGCTTCAATCCCAGCTGTCTGATGGGGTGTCAGCAGTGTGCTGCCTTTCTTTCATGGGTTGTTCTGCTCTCTAGACCGAGCTCTGTGGGCGTGGAGAAGGGCAGGGTTAGAGAGGGTCACCGTCAGCCCTGCCTTGGGCCCAGCACATCTCGCTGATGCGTCCACTCGGCATTTCTCTGCTTCCCAGGCTGACATCCTTCAGGGTCAAGGGGCAGCCTGTGTCCGAAGAATGACCATCTCCCGCTTGACCTGAAGAGCGACCAGACCTGGGCAGAGAGACACCAGCAGGTGTGCCTTTCATCGTGACAGTGGCAGCACTGGGATCCTCTCACTGAACTGCTAATAAAGAGACATGCTATCTAACACCCACTCCACCTTTCACTCACTCATTCCCTTGTTCACTCGTCAGACGCTGGGTCCCTCGCAGGCCGGGCTCTGGAGACACATGGCTGACAGCCTTGTGGGGGAGACAGTCAACAGGCCATTCCAGCACTGTGTGATGAAGGCGATAAGGTGTGGCTTGGGACAGGGCAGGGAGGACTTCCTGGGGGAAGTGTGGCTGGTTTGTTTCAAGGATTCATTTCTCTTTTTTTTTTTTCCTTTTTTTGNGACGGGAGCGCGGCAGCGCTCCCAAGCGGAGCACTGTAGCAGTGCACCACCGGGCCGGCCCAAGGATTCATTTCTTTATGTAGCTTCCAGTTTCTGACCTGTATCCCTTTCCTTCTCTCTGAAGAACTTCTTTTACTGTTTCTTGCAAGACAGGACTGCTGGTGACAAATTCCCTCAATTTCTGTCTGTCTGAGAAAGGCTTTATTTCTCTTTCACTTTTGGAGGGTGATTTCACAGGATATAGAATTCTAGGTTTCCTGGGCCGGCCCGGTGGCGCACTGGATAAGTGCGCCGCTTGGGAAGCGCGGCGGC
>NW_007726406.1:193588-198209 GCF_000696425.1 Galeopterus variegatus | reverse complement strand
AAAAGACAAAAGACAAAAAAAAAAAAAAAAAGAATTCTAGGTTTCCTGGGGCGGGGGGCGTGTTAACTTTCACCCCCTTCTTCTTGCGTGCCCGGCTTCTGAAGGGAAGTTGCATGCCATCCTCATCCTTGTTTCTCTGTAAGGTGTTCCCCTCCCCCACCCCCGTGGGTTCTTTCCAGATTTTTCTGTCTTTGATTTTTGTAGTTTGAATGTGATGTGTCTAGGTGTAGGGTTTTTTTGGTATTTATCCTGCTTGGTGTTCTCTGAGATTCCTAGGTCTGTTGTTTGCTGTCACCAGTTTGGAAAATTCTCAGCTATTATTACTTCAAATATTTTGGTGTTCCTTTCTCTTTTTATTCTCCTTCTGGTATTCCCATTATACATATCTTACACCTTTTGTAATTGTCCCACAGTTCTTGGAAATTATGTTCCACTTTTTTTAATTCCTTTTTTTTTTTCTCTCTTTGCTTTTTACTTTGGGAACTTTCTACTGACGTTTCTTGAAGCTCACTGATTCTTTCCTCAGCCTCATCCAGTGTACTGATGAGCCCTTCAAAGACGGTCTTCATTTCTCTGTAGTGTTTTTTATTTCTGTCATTTCCTTTAGGTTTTCTTCTTAAAGTTTTCAACTCTCTGCTTGTATTACCCACCTGTTCTTGCATGTTGTCTACTTTCTCCATTGGAGGACTTGGCGTACTAATCACACTTGTTTTAAATTTGTACTGACTATTCCAGCATATCTGCCATATCTGTGCTTGGGTCTGATCCTTGCTTTGTCTCTTTGGATTGCATTTTTTGCCTTTTAGCATGCAAAAATAGTAATTTTTTTTAAAAAAAGATCTCAATTGGCTTTATTGTCATTCTAGAATTAAGTAGCACTTCATTCCATAAAATAGAATAAGTTGTCCAATGAACCAAGAAGAGGAGGTTGGTTTTATAGACAGAAAAGGCTGAAGAAAGCTGAAACAAAGAACAAGAAAGCAGATTGGTAATTTCCTGATGAGGTGGGGACAGACGGAACAATAGGAAAATAACTGATTAGTTAACATCAGTTACTTCAGGCTATCCTTTTTGAGTAAGGATTAAAGCAGAGGACACTTCATTATCATGCCTATTGAAGATTTAAACTAGCCTGTTTGGGAAATTGGCTGCTATATCTCTCTCCTGCTTTCTTAGAAGGTCAGACCACAACTTAGTTTGGGGTTTGGTGACGTGGAACTTAGCAGCAGTGACTCCATTTTGATTCTTAGTCTGGTCTTTTGGGACTTAGTACAGGAACTTAGTCCAAAACAATGACCTTCTGTAATTTTTATTTAACAATTCCCCACTTTTGGTCAGGCTTTCACCTAGGTGAGAGTGTGACCAAAACTTAGGGCATCAGCGCCACTCTGTTATTATCATTCTGGGTTCCCAGTCTCAGCACATCATTCATGCCATTCATAGGTTACAAAACAATGACCTTCTGTAATTTTTATTTAACAATTCCCCACTTTTGGTCAGGCTTTCACCTAAGTGAGAGTGTGCCCAAAACTTAGGGCATCAGCGCCACTCTCAGTTATTATCATTCTGGGTTCCCAGTCTCAGCACGTCATTCATGCCATTCATAGGTTACGTTGTCTTCAGTATCATGCATTTCTTCTTGAGTTTTTGTTGTTCCAGCATGTTTGACCATTTGATAAGAGGCGATTTCACAGTTGATGGATGACTGCATACAAACATTCACGACTTTTGAGAGACAGAGGCTGGGGTTGGGGGATGGGTAACTGCTACAGTGCTAAGAACTAAAATTGGAAATATTGATGGGAGCATCAGTGGAGAGTGTGGGAGTACACCAGTAGACTGGTGAGATCACTGTGGAGAGTGAAAGCCCATAAAGAACACAGAGAGGAGAGAGAGGCACACAGCCTCAGCCACCAGTGAAAAGGTAGGCAGAGGACCCACGCCAACCTCCGTCCTCACCACATAGCCCACAGATCCTTTGGCAGGACAAGTCCAGAGCTGAGTGTGGGCAGTGCCCTACTAAACTAACACCCTAAAACATTGTCCTGCAGCCTGGGAAGCCACCCCTAGTCCTGCTAAACTGACACCCCCCCCACATCCCTGGGCAGAGATCAGACAGGCAGACCCTCCTCAGGCAGACCATGCCCCATTCCCACCCCACTCCCAGCCCTGCCAGCTGACTGAGTTGTGTATGCCTGAGCCTCCAAGTCAGAAAAACAGCTCACAGGTCTCTACCATAATGAATACATCCTCAGGCTGGTGGAAATAAAGTGCATCTGCTGCTTTCAGAGAGGTGGCCTGGTGACTCCACCCTGAAGAGTCCCGCCTAGCAACTTTGCCAACAGACCTAGAAGCAAATGCACCAGCCCCTTCACTATAGAACTGCCTAGTGGCCCTCCCCACTGCCCACAGGTAGCTCAACCAGGCACTCAGACATGCACTGGCCCAGCAATCCCACCTAATTCCCACAGGCAGCTGGAGCAGGCACCCCAACATGTACTAGTCCAGAGGTCCTGCCCAGCACCCACAAGTGGCTGGACCAGGTGCTCAGCAGAGGGCCCACCCAGTGGCACCATTGACTGCCCACAAGAGGATAAATGGGGCATTCTGCCAAGGGTTCATCCAGCAACCATATCCACCTCCTGAGAAGTGGCTAAGCAGCCCCACCCTTGGCAGTCCAGCCCCCAAACTGCAAAGGAAAGCATGACATTGAGCTGCTGTTGTCACCACCACACAACCCCAGAGCACTACCACCACATCTGCTCTTCTCTCCTCACAGCAGTCAGTCCCACTCTTCACTGATGTCCGGCCTGAGAACCACCAGCTCCACCTCACCCAGTCCCAGGTGGTCTCAAGTTTCACCAGGCAGGAGGAAAGAGGAAAGAGGGAGAAGCAAAGAACCAGAAGAAGCTTCTGCCCACAAGAAAGAAGAAAGAGAAACCTCACCCAGGGCTATCCATCCAAGCTGAGTACACATATAAAACCCCAATACACACACCAGGGGCATGGGACACTAGCTGGGGTGACATCAAGTCTGTCCAGGGCAAACAATCAATATAAAACATATCTACAGGAGGGAGACTCTCTCCTCAGAAGCCAGAGTAATAGAAGCAACTACTCCACCATATAAGCAGACATAAATGTAGGGATACTAGAAATATGGAAAAACAAGAAAATATGACCCCCTGACAAAGGAATATAATAATTCTCAATTACCATACCTCCAAACAGCAGGAAACTTTTGAAATGACCGAAAAGGAATTATGAACAACAATCTTAAGGAAACTCAACGAGATACAAGAAGACTCAGATAGATGACACAGCAAAATGAGAAAAACAATTCAGGATATGAAGGAAGAACTTTATAGAGAGATAAATACCTTAGAAAAGATCACAGCAGAACTATGGAACTGAAGGTTCATTCAATGAAATTAAAAATACAACAGAGAACTTAAGCAGCAGGCTAGAGCAAGCACAAGAAAGAATTTCCAATCTCAAAAATAGTCTTTCTGAAATAACCTAGGCAAACAGAACAGGAAAGGAAAAAAGAAGAATTGTAAAAAAATGAAGAAAATCTACAAGAGCTATCAGACAACCTCTGAATGATGGGTGTTCCAGAAGAGGAGGGAAAAAGGAAAAGGCATTGAAAACCTATTCAATGAAATAATAGCAGAAAACTTTCCAAGTATTGGGAGAGACATGGACTTCCTGATGCAAGAGGCTCAAAGATCCCCAAACAGATTGAATACAAAAAGGTCCTCTCTGAGGCACATTGTAGTCAAACTGTCAAAAGTCAAAGACAAAGAGAATCCTAAAAGCAGCAAGAGAAAGCACCAACTCACCTAGAAGGGAGCCCTCATCATACTAAGGCAGAATTCTCAGCAGAAACCTTATAGGCCAGAAGAGAATGGGTTGATATATTCAAAGTTCTGAAAGAAAAAAACTACCAGCTAAGAATACTATACACAGTAAAGCTATTCTTCAGAAATGAAGGAGAAATAGCATATTTCCTGGACAAACAAAAACTGTGGGAGTTCACCACCACATGAACAGCCCTACAAAGAAATCCTCTAGGTAGTCCTGTATCTGGAATACAAAAAACCAATAATCACCACCAAGAATACATGAGATAGAACAAAACCCACTGGTAGAACAGATATGCAATTGAGAAAGAGAAAGAAACCATATCTTACCACTTCAAAAAACCAACAAACACCAAAGATAAACAATAAAAGGGAAGGAAAGTATATTAGTCTGTTTGTGTTGCTATAACAGAAATACCTGAGACTGGGTAATTTATAAAGAACAGAGGTTTATTTAGCTCACAATTCTGGGACAGCTGCATCCAGCATGGGCCTCAGGCTGCTTCTGCTCATGGCAGAAAGTGGCAGGCAGCCAGTGGGTACAAGCAGATCACATGGCAGGAGGAAGCAAGAGAGAGAGAGGAGGTGCCAGGGTCTTATGAACAACAAGCTCTCGTGGGAACTAATAGAGTGAGAACTCACTCATTAATCCCTCCTCCCCCAGGAAAAGCATTAATCCATTCATGAGGGATCTGCTCCCATGACTCAAACAGCTTCCAGCACTGCCACATTGGGGATCAGATTTCCACATGAGTTTT
>NW_007726406.1:190976-193348 GCF_000696425.1 Galeopterus variegatus | reverse complement strand
AATACATTAAAAACCATATATGACCAAACCACCACAAATATCATTCTGAATGGGGAAAGCTGAAAGCTCTTCCTTTAAGAAAAGAAACAAAACAAGGATGTGCACTCTCGCCTATTTAACAAAATATTGGAAATACTAGCCAGAGCAATCAGGCAAGAGAAGGAAATAAAGGGCATCCTAATCGGAAAAGAAGAAGTCAAATTGTCCCTGTTTGCAGATGACATGATCCTATATACAGAAAAACCTAAAGACCCTATCCCAACTCTCCTACAGCTGATAAATAAATTCAGTAAAGTTGTAGGATACAAAATCAATATTAAAAAATCAGTTACATTTTATACTCTAACAATGAACTAGCAGAAAAAGAAATCAAGAAAGCAAGCCCATTTAAAATGGCTACCCCCCCTCCCAAATAAAATACTTAGGAATAAATTTAACCAAGGAGGTGAAAGATCTCTACAAAGAGAACTACAAATCACTGCTGAAAGAAATTAAAGAGGACACAAAAAGAAGGAAAGACATTCCATAATCATGGATTGGAAGAATTAACATTGTGAAAATGTTCATACTACCCAAAGCAATTGGCAGATTCAATGAAATCTCCATTGCATTGAAAATACCATCCAAACTCTATCAGAAAGGAACAAAAGACATTTAAAACAACCATACAAAAATTGATAAAATGCCAGGAGTAAGACAATACCTATCAATAACAAACTTAAGTGTAAATGGCTTGAATTCTGCACTCAAAAGGCATAGACTGGCTGAATGGGTTAAAATACAAGACCCAATCTATACTGTCTGCAAGAATATTCATCTCACCTGTAGGCTCACACAGACTAACAGTGAAGGGATAGGAAAAGATATACCATGAAAATGAAAACCAAAAATGAGCAGGAGTAGCCATTCTTATATTGGATAAAATAGAATTTAAACCAAAAACTATAAAAAGAGACAAAGAAGGTCACTATATAATGATAAAGTCATCTATCCAGGAAGAGGATATAACAATCATTAATATTTATGCACCCAATGTTGGAACACCTACATATATAAAGGAAACACTATTAGACCTAAAGAGAGAGATAGACCTAAATACAATAGTACTTGGGGAGCTCAACACCTCTCTCTTAACGCTGAAAAGATCATCTAGGCAAGAAATCAACAGAGAAACACGGATTTAAACTACACTTAGACCAATTGGACTTGGCAGACATCTATAGAACATTTAATCCAACAACTACAAAATCTATATTCTTCTCATCAGCACATGGAACATTCTCCAGGATAGAATACATGTTAGGCCACAAATCAAGCCTCAACAAATTTTTAAAATTCAAAATCATTTCAAGTATCTTTTCAGATCACAACAGATTAAAACTAGAAATCAATAACAAGTGAAACTTTGGAACTACAAATACATGGAAATCAGACAACATTCTCCTGAATGACCTATGGGTCCAAAAAGAAATCAAACAGGAAGTCAACAAATTTCTTGAAACTAATGAAAATAAAGAAACATCACACCAACACCTATGGGATTCTGCAAAAGCAGTAATAAGAGGGAAATTTATTGCAAAAAAATGCTTACATGAAAAGAACAGAAAGACTCCAAATAAACAACTTAACATTACACCTCAAAGAACTAGAAAAACAAGAACGATTCAACCCCAAAATTAGTACATGGAAATAAATAAGAGCAGAAGTAAATGAAAGAGACCATAAAAAGATACAACAGATCAATGAAACAAAAAGTTGGTTTTTCTTGAGAAGATAAACAAAATATACAAACCATTAGCTAGTCTAACCAAAAACAGAAGAGAGAAGACCCAGATAAAAAAAATCAGAAATGAAAAAGGAGACATTGCAACAGATACCACAGAAATACAAAGAATCATTAGAAACAATTATGAACAACTCTATGCCAACAAATTTAAAGACTGGAGGAAATGGAGAAATTTCTGGACACATACAAACTACCAAGATGAAACCAAGAAGAAATATAAAACCTGATCAGACTAATAACAAACAACAAGACTGAAGCAGTGATCAGCAGTCTCCCAACAAAGAAAAGTCCAGGAATGCATGGTTTTTACTGCTGAATTCTACCAAACATTTAAAGAGGAATTAACATCAATCATTTTCAAACCATTCAAAAAAATGGAAACAGAGGCCATTCTCCCAAACTCATTCTATGAGGCCAGCCTCACACTGATACCAAAGCCAGACAAATATACAACAACAACAAAAAGAAAACTACAGGCCAATATCCTTTATGAACATAGATGCGAAAATCCTCAATAAAATATTAGCAAACAGAAAACAGCAGCACATCAAAAAAATTATTCATCATGATAATATGGTATTCATCC
>NW_007726406.1:178922-190966 GCF_000696425.1 Galeopterus variegatus | reverse complement strand
GAGAATTGCCCCCAGGAATTTCCTCAAGGAAGGAAGGAAGGGAGGGAGGGAGGAAAGGAGAAAGGAAGGGAGGAAGGAAGGAAGGATGGAAGGAAGGAAGGAAGGAAGGAGAGAAGGAAACAACAATATGTTGAACTTTCAGGAGAGAACTGAACTGTGGTTATTAAAGGTGGGGAAAGAAATGGGGAGGGGGGTTAGTGAGAAATTGGTCAATGGACAGAAAGAATGAGAACATTTTGTAATGACGAATATGCCAACTGTCCTGATTTGATCATCACATATTGTATACGAATACTGATAGTCAACTCTGTACCCCACAAATATGTATAATCAATAATATTTCAATAGAAAAAAAACTTTTGAGAGAATACAGTGCGTGAAGGAGACTAGTATCATGACTATCAGGAGGATAATGCCAGAGTTTGTAGTGTGCTTCTTAGCCAGGGTTCCCATGAATCAAACCAACCACAGTTGAATAGGCGGTTGAGGAGTCTACCCGTTTTAATCTCATAGCCTGCTCATTAATCTTTTTTCTTTTGTAATTGGGTCTCTACAGTACCCAGTGTATTTATCCATGTGTAGCAAGAAGTGTTAGCAATTGCAGAGACTTCTTTCTGTTTAGTTAGAAGGTAATCTACCACCCCATGACTGGGTTAAAGCAGTGAGTGACAATTTGCAGGTTACCCACAGAAGCTACTGATTTAAACATTTTAACTATTGCATTATCCTGCCAAGTGAAAGAAGAAGGCATAAATAAGGAAACATTAAGAGGAGCAAGGGTCTCATTTTCATGGGAAGTCTTATTCTGATGATCTTGGGAAAAGCTGTTCACAGCATGAAGTCAGCAACTTCTCATCCTGGTTTGCAGTTTGAATGTCTCTGGTTATGGCATTGGGCATTTTTGGTGAGCTCTGTGTGGCCATGCATCATCAGCGTGCCCTGTAATTTTTTCATGAAAGGCAGACATGATATACCAGGTAAAGAAACTGAGGTAAATAGGCCTTTAGTGCTAGGCTTTAAGTTTATCTGGCCAGGAGTTAGGCTGTGTTTACCATTTGCTTTAGCTGTAAGTGTCAAAGGTTGAGATTTCTTCTGATGTCCTTGTTTTTTTTTTTTTTTTAAATTTTTGCTTTAGCTGTAAGTGTCAAAGGTTGAGATTTCTTCTGATGTCCTTGTTTTTTTTTTTTAATCTCCCTGTTGCCTGTGGGTTTCCCTAGAGACTCCTTCTTAAACAGAGTTTTAAGACTTGAAGTTCTTCCAGCTATAATACAGGAGCCCCAGTGTTGTGGGGGTAATGTGTATGGGGAGTGGAGGTGTTCTATAGTCCTATGATTAAGTCTCAGCATTTAAGGAGCCTGTGCCCCTGGGCTGTGACCTTCATAAGTGCTTCTCAGCTTCACCCTTCCTGACAACCTCAGGAAAAAAGAAGGCTGAGGGGAGGGATCTGGAGTTCAATATTTCCCTTCTCCTGGCTGTGTTGACTCTGGCAAAATAGTTTCCCTGAGGTCAGCCTTTTGTTAAGGAGAACAGAATCCTCTGGTCTTGTTTAAAAATGGCTACTTTTTCAATGTTCAGTGTGAGGATCCAGTAGAGTCAAGTTTGTCCACACTGCCTCCAGCAATGTCAGGTACAGTTTAGGTCTTCCTGCCCCAGCACGGATTCCTGGGGAGGCTTCTGCTCCTGGGCTGCTGCTCTAGTAAGTGTGATTTTCCGTTTCCGCCTGTCTGTGTCTCCATTTCTCAGGCCAGCAGCTTGTGCTGTGAACTCATCCTCTCGTGGGGATGGGAGTGATGACTTCCACGCTTTTTACATGTCAGACTAGAAACTGGAGGTCTCATTTAAGTATTTATGGACTGCCTACCAGAATAACAGCTGTCAGGCCAGATCACAGACCCCTCTGCCCCGTCCTGTGCAGGTCCTGAGCCAGGTAGTTGAAAGAAAAATTGAGCAGCTGACAGCAAAGTGGACATGCTTTATTCTTCAGATGTGAGCTCTGCTGACCAGAGGTTCAGAGCAGCTGCCTTCCATACTGAAGAGTACACCACAATAGCGGCGACAAGCCAAGGGGTACGCTGGTGCGCGTGCTATTCTTACCTGTTTACAAAGAATGTGCTGAATCGTACCCTGCTGGATATGAGGGGAGGGGGCCTGACCAAACCAACTCCATTTTCCTCACAACAGCTAATGTTTACTGAGCACTTACTATGTGCCTGGTCTTAAGCATAACTTCGTATAGCATACATTATACGAAGTTATACGAGGGAGGAAGACCCGGGGAAGGGGCTGCTGAGGGCCAGGGCAGGCCATGCGGGGCGGAGACCTTGCTGAGGATCCCGGCCTCGCCCTAGCAGGGGAGGTGGAAGCAAAAAGTGATTCCACACGTGGAGACGGGCTGTGGCAAAGGGCAGCAGCAGCAGCGGGGAAACTGACCGCGCAGAGCCGGGGGAGATAAGATCCGTTTGTGTCCCGGCAGGACGTGCGGGTGCTGGTGGAGGCGAGCCGAGGTGCAAGCCTGGAGACCGGGCAAGGTGGAGGGAGGGCTGCCGGCAGGGCCCGGGCGGGGGAGGCTGGGGCTGCCTCGGGCTCGCCCTTCCCGGCCGAAGCTCCTCCTTCCACTCCCGCGGGCGGCGGCCGCTCTGCCGGAGGCCACTAGATGGCGCCATTTCCACGCAGAAACGCATTTCCTGAAGGTGACTCGTCTGGCAGTCAGCGCCCGCGTGCAGGGCCAGGCGTAGGCGTTAGCGCCACAGAAGCCTCGCCCGACGGAACGCCTTCGAGCACCCGAGTCTGCCTACGGATACGCTTCACATCCACGTGCGCGAGCTACGTAGGGGCTGTCCATTCAAACACAGTTTGGGGCATTCGTGCTAGTGTGTGGGGACACCTGGGTGAATGTCATATCCTCAAGGAGCTCAGAGTGATGGAGGGGCTGACATGCAGGCAACTAATGAAATATAGTGTGACAATAAGCCTAAAGAGTACCAATGGTAGAGCAGGGGAGGCAGTGATGTTCTCTACGTGAGAGAAAACGTGTCAGCTGATGCTCCGAGGGGGTGACATCTAAGCAGAGTTTGGGAGGCTCTGCCAGGCTCTGACCGTGAAGGAGGGTCTTCTAGGCAAAGGGAACGCCCAGATGGGAAGGTGTGGAGGACGTTTAGGGGATCGGGCCTGGATGTCCGAACGTCTGCAACGGGGTGGGGTGGGGGTGAGGGCACGGCTGGAGAAGAGGCCACGAGGCGGACAGGCAAGAGCCTACAGGTGGTGCCATGAGGCCTGGCAGAAGACCCGGAGGAAAGAGGATCAGAGAGCCCGCGCTGGCCAGGCCCGGCTTCCCAGGGGAGCGGAGACCTGCAGGAGGCGGCTCCGCAAGCCACCTGCACCCGACCCCCTGCCGCAGATCTGGGGTTTGGGGGCAGAGGGACCTACATTAGTATTTCAGCCACAGCTCGTTCAAACCTAGGATGGAAATGAAATCATTAAGTGCTTCAAATGGAGTTTTGTTCCGTGCATGATTGACCCCAGGAGGGGAGTCCGGGAACAAATATGCCTCCTCTACCTGTATTACAGGGGGACTGAGCCACGGTAAATTAAAAGAAAATCACTGGCAAATTTGGGAGCAGTCAGCTGTGACCAAGCCATTTGTGTAGTTAAATGGGGCTGAAAGAGCTAATGAAGGGTTCGTGGGTCACAGATCCGTCCGCCAGGGGAGGGCGTGGAGGGCGGCGTGGCCACGCGGGCAGGCAGAGGTCTTACCTGGGGACTTGGCGGTGGTGGCGGCGATGGGGGTGCTGCCTCTGCTTGTCATCCAGGTGCGTGTCACTTCCTAACGGGACCTTGTTAGACAGACAGGGACCTAGGCCCAACCTCGGCCTCTAGTGTCTCATACATGACAGACCGTCCAGGCCAAGCCGAGCCTTGCAACGCCGGGCGAGAGGGGACCGGCTCGCCCCATCAGCACGACGCAGGCGCCCCGGAGTGCGCCCCCGCACAGGTAAGTGCTGCTCGGATGAGCTGTGCCCTCCCCAGGTAAAGGCCCGGCCGGTGTCCTGGAATGTCCAGTGCGCGGGGGCCGGGGCGCCAGTCCACCCCACAGGGGGAGGTGAGGCACCCAGGCAAGCCCGAGGCGGGCTGGTGCCAGGGGGCCGCGAGGGGGCGCGTCCTTAGTTTAAGGCACCCAGGCAAGCCCGAGGCGGGCTGGTGCCAGGGGGCCGCGAGGGGGCGCCCGGCCGGCTCCACGCGGCCCATGCAGGTGGCTGCGGAGCAGGGGCGGAAGGAGGGCAGGGCCGGCGGCGCCGAGGGGGTGCGGGCCGCCGGCAGGGGGCGCTCTGCAGCGAGGCCGGAGCCGGCTGTGCCCTGCTGCAGCTCGACCCCCGCCCCCTGTGGCGCTGCCTCCGGGGCCTGGGGGGTGGGGAGGACGGGGGACGGCGCGGACCCCTCCCGGAGGACGAGGCAACCACGCTAAGGGAGGCCGCCCGCCTCCGCCAGGCAACCAGACGCACTGTTCGACATGTTTTCCGATTACTTGGCAGGCGCCGCGGCGATGCTCGAAATTCATTTTCCATCCTGAGAGGGGGAGAAACAAAGGCAGGAGAAAGCAGCAGCTGCTCCGGGCGAGCGGGGACTGTGCTGCAGCCATCCGGACCTGAGCGGGGACACCCCCGCCCCGCCGCCCCTCCCCCAGGGCCTCGCCTCTCCCCTCCGCCCCGACTCCCCCTCGCCCCCGCCCTCCTTAGCCTTGGAGCTGAGCCTGGACCACAAGGGCCTGGGTGGGAGCAAACCAGGAGGAGCGACCTCAGGGTCTCTCGAGGAGGCTGCAGCCCAAGGTCCGCAGCCGATGGTCCCGCAGCAGTGGGTGTGGCAGCGGTGGGGCAGGTGGCAGGGCAGGGGCCAGCAGGTGGAGAAGGCCCAGACCCGCCGAGGTGTGTGAGGATTCATTTCTTCACTCGCTGACTGTCTCGCCAGTAGAATGTGCGCCCTGGGGGGCAGGCGAGGCCCTCCTGTCCTCCCTGCACAGCGCCTGATAGAGGTGCACGAGAAATATTTGCGGAAGGGGTAAGTGACTGAATGGGGCTCAGATCCTGGGTCTGGGCCGCAGGGTCTTTGCTAGTATTTTCCTAGTGCTGGCTTCAGTGCTGGGGCCGCCTCCACCCTCTCAAGGCCCTCATTTCTGGTGCCCTTACAGGGCACCTCTTGCCTGGAGGCCTGGAGGCTTGGCAAGTGAAAGCCACGCTGTCCCAGTGAGAAGTGACTGCAGCAAGAAGGCAGGTGCAACAGCCCCCACCCTATGGGCAGAGTGCACACAAGGCTCAGTGAGAGACTACGTGGGTCTGCTTTTAGCAAAATGGATTCTGTTACTAACCGTGGGCACGTGTGGGCTTTTTCTGGGGACAATACAGCATAACTGCTGAGACCAAAGGTTCTAGCTTTAGACTGCGTGCGCAGAGTGCACACAAGGCTCAGTGAGAGACTACGTGGGTCTGCTTTTAGCAAAATGGATTCTCTTACTAACCACGGGCACGTGTGGGCTTTTTCTGGGGACAATACAGCATAACTGCTGAGACCAAAGGTTCTAGCTTTAGACTGCGTGGGCTGGAGTCCTGGCTCCACCATTCAGCAGCTGCGTGATCTTGAGCAAGTTGCTAACCACTCTGTGACTCGGTTTCCTGGAGTCTTTCTGAAGATCAGGTGAGATAATCCCCTAGAGTGTGTAGCACATGCCTGGCACTTGGTCATCCCTCAGTACAGAGTAGCCATGAGGATTCTTATGCTCAGGAAGGGACATCGGCCATGGTGCAGCCCTTTCCAGTGGTGATGATTGCTGCTGGCTGTTATTCTTCATATTCGTAAGCTGCTCTCCCCTTTTGCGGTGTGAGTTGGTGATTCCGTCTCTCCATAAATACTCAGTCACTGCCCTCTAGGAGCTTGTCCTGAAAGGCAAAAGATTATGGGTTCACTAAAAATGCAGGGGAACCAGAAAAAACTTTTAGGAAATGTTAGGTGTGCATTTGGGAACTGGTGGGGGAGGAGCCAGTGTAGGAGGCGGCGTGTCGTCAGAGGTTCATGCTTAGTCAAGGGGTCTTCCCATCTTCAAGGCAGAACCAGGGTCCCAGCTCTACGGGCTCTGCAGAGGTGCTCTCCTGGGGACAGGCTGGACCCACGACTCCCCACACTCTGGGGGAAGGGGCTTCTCAGAGTCTGTGTGCCCACTGAGTGTGCTGCCCTGGGGCCTGGACTGGGATGAGGGTGGCACGGCACCCTGTGGCCAGCAGATGATGCTATTGATCCAGTGGTGGCCTCCCCTGCCCCCCACACCAACCCCAAGCTGCTGATTGCTCACACCTTTCCACCAGGTACACCTTGCACAAATCACCCCTCTTACCGCCTGCAGCTGGCTCTGCAGTCCTTGCTGCAGAGCAGGACCGAGGTTTGCACCATTCCTGAGTGAGGCCCCAGGTGAGGCCTCCAAGTTCCCTCTACCACTACAGCTAGAACTGGGAAGCTGTGGACCATCTGGAGAGCTGTTCTCCCAGTGGGGCAAGTTGTTCTATGCACCCAGGGCAGAACTGACTCCAGGATTTGGGAGTGAGCAGAGGACAGAAGGCGTTCTATTCTGTCATGGGGAAAGAGGGGCCGTGCTCTGTCTGGCTGCCCCAGTCACTGATGCTAACTTCTAGGGGAGTGAATTTACCTTGCATTCCCAAAGCTGAGGTTCCTGCATGCACACCCTTAGGGCTTCTCGAGCCAGCTAGGATGCCCTGTAAGAGGAGTGGAATGGGGGACACGCAGGGCAGGTGTGGACAAAGGAAGGGGCATTACCCTGAATCAGTGTTCAGGGCTTCAGAACTTCCCTTCGGGACCTTAGTCCTGTGTCCACTTGGTCAGAGCCTGGAGTGAGCAGCACTTCTTCAACTTTTCTGGACATCAGAATCCCTGCAAGGAAGGACCTTGTTAAAGATGCAAGCGATTGGGTACCATCTTTAGATGGAATCCAGGAACCTGCATTTCATCAGTCCAGTCCAGGCAATGCTGAGACAGCTGTCCTCGGGGCAGTGCGAGACACACAGGGAATAAAGGCAATGCTTTCTTAGTAGAAGAGAACTCGGTAACTTCACGGTCAGCACCAGGAGAAGAACATTCTGCTCACTTCAGCTGCTTTCGCCTGGTCTTTGGGAGCATCTTTGGCCAGCTGCACCGGTGACCACCTCTGGGTGTTCTGCTTGGCTTTGGTCCAGGAGAGTTAAAAGAGAGAGAAACAGAGAGAAACAAGGCACAGATAATTTGGTTCAGAAGTTAGCCCTCAATCTTCTGCAACTTGAGCCCATTAACCCCCTCCCCTCCCCACCCTGGCTCCCTCACCTTTAATCCAACCCATCTGGGGCATCTCAGATTTCTAACTTTTTGAGTTCTTCCTGAAGGGGAGAGACCACCCACCAGCATGGGTGTGGTCTTTCCCTGAGCCTCACCAGGACAGTGCCACTACTCATGTCGCAGAGACAAGCACACAAGTGTGTGTGTGTGTGTGCACACGTGCACGTTTCACTACACTGTGTCTCCTGACGTCAGGGTCAAGTAATGCCTTGTGAAGTGAGAGGAATACGAGGGTGCTCTTCCCTGAGTTCTCACCCTGTCGGCTCCCATTCTCAGGGCTGCTGGCCAGTGCTCTGGGAAGCCATGTGGGAACGCGGGAGAGAAAGTGGGTGGGGGCAGCAGACCTGTGTCCCTGCTGCTGTGCCTCCCCCTCGCTGTGTGGCCGTGGGTGAGTCACTTAACTTCTCTGGACTTGGACTTTCACATCCTTCTTTCAGTGTTGCGATATCAGACGAGGCATGTGCCAGTCACCAGTGCGGTGCCTGGGCAGAGCTGGTGGTCACTCAGTGTTATCTACGCCCCTCTTCCTGTACCCCTTTTCTCCAAAGAGAAGGGGCAAGTCTTTGGGCAAGTCATTCTGTATCTAGTCCCCAGATACTCCTCTGGAAGATGGGGCTGTGGAAGCATCCTACCGCCCAGAGTTGGTCCTGGCCAAAATCATTGCAAGGGCTGGAGTAGGGAAGGGTGTTATGGTTTGACTGATAGTTCATTCCCTCCTGCTTTGGGGGCCTGGCCAGGACCCTGGTGCTGGACTGTCTTTGCTCCATCCAATCCTCTGAGGCCAATCTCTTCTCATCCTTATTATGGGTTTGTGCAGCAGGTGGCCTGACCTTGGGAGCCACCCCACTATTTGGCACATAGTAGGCACTCAATAAGCTGTTGAGTCAATCAAACCTTGGATTGTCTGTGTGGTCTTAGGCCAGCCACTTCACCTCTCTGAACTCATAGGTAGAATGGGAATAATAATAATATTTACCTGGCAGGGACAGAGCCAAGGTATGTACAGCTAACAGTGTTCTGCACATTTACTAAGTGCCCCAATAAATGCGGCTATGATTAATATAGCTCTGAAAAGATGGTAGTTTTTCCTTGCCTCTGACTCTTGGGGCAACTTTTTCATCAGAAAAACTGCATTTTGATCTAGGCATCCACCATGCTGTGCTTTCAAGGAGCGGGGAGGGTTCAGTGTTCAGAGGGAACGCTGCCAGTAAGCAACCTGCATTCCTGATGGGCCAGATGCGTCGCTGTCCTGCCCACAGCTGCGGGGAGAAGCTACAGTGCTGTGGAGGCTGCCCCTTGCCAAGCCCCCAAACCTGCGACACCTCCCAGTGTCAACCCCAGGAGCCTCAAGAGTTTGCGTCAGCAGGTTCAGTTTGGACAACTCAGATATTCCGTCCCCCACAAGCAGGTAGCGGGCAGGGACTGGACGCATGCAGTTCTCTTCTCGGTGTTTGTGCATTCCTGTACTTCCTGGAGTTATTTTAAATGACCAGATGACATCTCCAGAGTCCACCTGCTCCCTGCCACCCCACAGGTGAGACAGCCTGCAGCCGGTGGCCTCACCTGGTGTCCCTTCCGCTCTCCTGTGACTTTGCTTGTCCTCTGTTCTTCAGGCTGGGGGCCCTAGAGACTCCTACTGTCTGCTTTGAACATCCCACTCACCCTTTAGGACCCGGCTCAAATACCACATCCTCTATGAAGTGTGTCCTATTTCCTCCTTGCTCCAGCTCTCCAGCGAGAAGCAAGTTCACTTCCACATTTCACTGGCTATATATTTAGCATAATTTCTTTTTGTATTATCTTTTAAAATAGTTTTTCCTTCTCATTTTATGGGCCTGTCAGAGTCGGTACATTGTAAGATTCTCTGTGGTGAGATCTGGGCCTTGTCCATCTCTAGTCGGTGCTCAGTAAAGGCTGAACTGCCTCAGTGTAGTCTACACCACCCCACTGATATGCCAACAAGTGTGTCTGTTATGTTCTCAGACCCAGATGGACGCAGCACCGTATCTGTATTCCTGATGCTTAAGCCTCTCCTCACCAGCCTCTCCCATCCCCAGTCAGTGCTCACATGCACTCTGATCTGCAAACTGTGTGTTCTCTTCCTTAAATGGAATTCTGTCGTGGGGGTGACAAGGCCCCTCTGAGATGGGCCCTGGCTGTAGAAAGCCCCTCTGCAAAGATCACTCTGGTGACAGCTCCTATAGCGATTAACAGCCTCGGGGTCGATCATCTGGGATTGCTGTTTATACTTATTACTGAGCACAAAAGGCCTTTCAAGGGAACATGAAGACTGAGAGAAAGGACGAGCATAAAGCAGCTTTCAAGACTCCCTGCCCTTGTGGGCTCATCCCTCTCTCCCTCGTGCATCTATCTATCTATCTAAACCAGCTGTCTGTCATTATTTCTCTGTCTTCTGTCTGTCTTTCTGTCTGTCTACCTGTATATCTTCATTTCCGTCTTCTGTCTACCGATCCGCCATCATCATCATCTCCCTACCTTCTGTCTGTCATCTATCTATTTATCTATTATTTTCTGGTCTCTATCTTTCCATCTTGCCTCAGATCTCACCTTCAGTGTCACAATCCCCATCAGGATGCTTGCTCTGTGTCTAGGAGGGAACCCTCACTGTCCGTCGTGGTCAGGGTACAAAGAGAGTAAGCACACATGAACCTACGACTCCTACAGCTGTGTTTGGCAAAAGGGGAGACGAATTCCTCCAAAGAAGGGCCTCCCACCAGACTGCTCCGTGAGGGGCCAGGTGCACGTTGGTCACTTGGTCATGACCCCTTGAGGATGAGCCCAGCTCCCTCCTATTCCCCAACCCTAGATTGCCCTACGTGCTGCTAGAACATGAGTGAGGGGCTGTAGGGAACGGCTTCCTCAGTCACTGCAGGATGTGGTTGACCATGGGAGTCCTCTTCGAATCATGGCTGCCCTGAATTGTATTTACTCAGAATGTACGTCTTCATGTGGTAGAAAGAACATTGAACTTCAGGTCCCAGCTGTATTACTTCCTAGCTCAGTAATCGAGGGCAAGTGACTTAATCTCTTTGAGACTCATTTTAAAAAATGGTATAAGGAACTGTTGAATGAACTAAAGTGCCGTGGTGAATGGATTAATAATAGTGGTCAGGAGTGTGGTTTGGAGGGTTCTAAAAAAGAGTGAATGAAGAGGTTTGCCTCTCTCTGCTTCCACCATCTTGCAAAGTGAGACCCCTGGGTCACTGTGACCACCATCAGATGTGTTCCATAGACTCTGCACTTCCCAGCCTCAGAAACTATAAGCAATACATTTCATTTTCTTACAAATTACCCAGTTCCATGTATTTTGTTATAAGCAATAGCAATGGACTAATACTCCATCTGGAGTGATTGAAATGACAATCATTCCCATTTAACAGGAGAAGAAACTGAGGCTCAGAGAATTCAGAAGGGCTAATACACACAGCTACAAGTGTTGGATGTGAGCTTTCAACTATACCCTTCTGATTCTAAGTTCAGTTCCCAAGAAAGTGCTAGGTGTTTATGGAGGTAGGATACGGGGAGGTGGATGGGAGGTCAAGGTATAGATTTAAAGTTTAATTGGATGACAGTAGAAATGTACTTATTTAGGGCCGGCCCGGTGGCACACTCGGTAGAGTGCAGCGCTTGGGAGTGTGGTGGCACTCCCGCCGAGGGTTCGGATTCCATATAGAGACCGGTCCGCTCACTGGTTGAGCGCGGTACGGGTGCGACACTGAGGGTTGCGATCCTGTTACTGGTCACGAAAAAAGACAAAAAGGAAAAAAAAAAAAAAAGAAATGTACTTATTTAGAGCCACGACCATTGTTACAGTGACAGGAACAGTCCTTGGAAAATAATGCAGCATTACAGACTGCACAGATTAATACACAATAAAAGTTGCTGAAAATACCCTAGGCAGATGCTAGCTATAACACAGAAAGCTTAGGAAAATAAGGTGACATCATGACATACCAGCTGATGGCAATTAAATGCAGATGACAGAAGAGCAGCCCCATGAGGCTGAGACCTGAGGGCCTTGCTGCAACCGTGATGGCAGCCACTGAGATAGATGAGGATGCACCGGGGAAGGGGTGCGGGTGGAGATGCTTCTATCAGCCGGAAAGAGCCCCTCATCCCCACCCCCTTTGCTAAGTTATTTGGAAGCCAAAGGAGCCAGGAAAGAGCAGCAACTGGTCTCCAGAAATTTCTCCCTGAAACCTCATCAGCCTACACCCTAACAGTTCCAAGGAGCTCCTGGGGTTCTTTGAAAACTGTAAGTTGCTGGGGCTCCTGCTTTAGTTTTGGAAGTGTCAGAGGGGTGGGAAGTTCCACAGGTGTCTAACATGTGATGAGCAGCTTAGCAAAGGACATTTCCCTAGAGATCACTTAGAGGCGGCCCTCGGCCCCTATGCAAGGCTCTTCTCTGCTTGGGCCGAATGTGCGCCTGGCCGTTCTCGAGGTTGGCAGAGAAGGGTGTGCTGTGGCTTTATGACCTCTTCCCTCACCACATGTCTCTGCTGAGGTGGAGACTCAGTTATTCCTCTGGTTCAGTCTTCGTCACTGTCCTGGCCTTGGTGCTTCTCGGAAAAGCTCGTTGCTGCTGAGTCGCACACTTGTGGGAAGCAGGGGTGAGACCAGGGCCAGGGGGAGGCGGGGAGGGGAGGGGAGGGTGC
>NW_007726406.1:176811-178453 GCF_000696425.1 Galeopterus variegatus | reverse complement strand
GGGGAGGCGGGGAGGGGAGGGGAGGGTGCGGGGCGGCTCCCTGGCGCGCTTTTATCGGCCTTATCAGGCGATGCTCCCTTGGGCTTCGCCTGCGCTTTGCGTTTTATCAATACCACCAGTGACCCTGCTGTCCCTTTCTGTGGATTATTAATATTGCCCTCTGATCTATGGGTAGCTGCCATGCTTTGTATTCCAGCCCCATCCTGGCTTCTCCAAACTCAGACACCATATTTAATTAGATTTTCTCCCTGGCTCAGGCAAACAGAAATTGAGCTCCCAGTATATCTCTATTGCTCCAGAGCCCGCGCCTGGTGGAAATAGATGGCTCTTTCCCTCTCTGGCTCTCTCTGCCTCATCCCCTCCATGCCCACCTCTGACATTAATATTCCAATACAAGCCCACTTCTCAGTTCAATCTCCGGCCCCAAACTCTGAAATTCATCCTCGGGTTACCCACTGCCATTCAAACGAATGAGGTGCCGGCAGTTCTGCTGCTGAGACTTTTTGATCTTCCTGCAACTTTGGGCTGGACCTGAATGTTGGCGGGTGGTGTGGAGAGTGGAGATTGTTGCAGCTGATGTGCCCAGGTTGAGGGGTCATTCTGCCCGAAAAGAAGGAGACACATCAGATGTCCTTTGACTGTGATGACTCCATACTTGGAGTCATTCATTGGAAGGGTCCTAGGGGAAAAAACACTTTTTGGCGTTATCATTTTTCCATCTGTGAAATGCAGAGGGAAACTAGAATTGGCCTTTATTGAAGTTATGAAAAATGACCTGTGATTTTACTTTCTGTTAACCAAATGTGGAAAGTGGGGGTAGGGTTCAGAAGAGACCCGGAGAACACAGGATGGGGTCATCCTGGACCAACCAGCTTTCCTGTGCCAAGGAGAGTCCTGCTGGGCGGGAAGGGACAGCCAGGGCTCAGGGCAGACTCTTCCTTCTAATCAGAATGGTGACCTTGCCCCAGTGCCGGGGCCCAGGGCGTCCAGGAAGTGTTCTCTTTTATTTTTTTTTCCTTCCAGCTACCTTGTATCCCCTCAAGAAATTCACTTAATATATGTAAGACTCAGTTTCCTCACCAGTTAAATGGGGATAATGACAGCTGCCCTGTGCATGTCCCTAGATGTCAGCCTCAAATAAAACTGTGCTTGTGACTGTGTCCTGTAAGCTATGATGCTCCTCGTTAACACTGGGCAGTCCTGTTCTCAGTTAAATCTTGATTTGTAATTGCCATTGGGTAATGTAAAATAGAGGACAATGAAATAATTTTTATTTGATTTTGGAATGATTTTTCTTTTCTTTTTTATGTATTTTCATTTATTTTGAAATTATTTAATTTAATTTTTGAATTTTTTTAAATTAAAAATTTTAAATTGTAAATTAAAAAATTTATTTTGTTTAATTTTTTTTCTCTTTATTTTATCAAAAAATTAATAAACATTTATAAAAAAATGAATAGACATTTTTCAAAGGAAGTCATACAAATGGCCAACAGGTACATGAAAAAAATGCTCAACATCACTAGTCATCAGGGAAATGCAAATTAAAACCACTTTGGGATACCACCTCAGCCCAGTTAGACTGGCTATAATCAAAAAGATGGTGAATAACAAATGCTGGTGAGGGTGTGGAGAGAAGGGA
>NW_007726406.1:172150-175856 GCF_000696425.1 Galeopterus variegatus | reverse complement strand
CCATTGATGGATGACTGGATAAGGAAAGTGTTGTGCATATACACCATGGAATACTACTCTGCCATAAAAAAAGAATGAAATCCTCCCATTTGCAACAACATGGATGAGCCTGGAGAAACTTATGTTGAGTGAAATAAGCAAAGCACAGAGGGATAAATACCTCATGTGGTCACTCATATGTGGGAGCTGAGAGAGAAAGAAGGAAGGAAAGAAAGACCACAGTGGTGCGTTGGATTTGCAGAAGGACAGAACATACCTAGGGATACAAAGTGGAGTGGGAGGGGGGAAGGTGAAGGGGGAGAGAGGTAGGTGGGAGGGGGACACAGGGTACAAACACTGCGGTAATGGGCACGCTGCCAGTATGAATCTGGCCCTCACATCTTGAACACAAGGGGTGACAACCAGCTCTGTGTCTCATGAATATTCATAACCAATAAAAAAATTTTTTTCTTTTTATTTTCTTTATCAAAAAAAATTACCATTATAAATAGCTTACCTTGCCTGAACAGTTAGACTGACTGGTATCAGAAAAGATTTGTAGTGACAATAAAATCAAATAAGAAAAGAAGGAAGAAAGGAAGTAAGGAAGGGAACACAAACAAACAACAGAGAAGGTGGTTCACCCCGATTTCGTGGGCAATGTTGGAAACGGCTTCATGCCAAGATATAACACACTCACATTTACTTCCATTCACAGTGAAGAGCTGCAGAGGGTCTGCGTGCCGCCTCCACCGCTGCGAGGGGAGAAAGGAGCTGGGGAGGAACAATCTCCCGGACTACAGGGCTGTCCACATCCCCGTACATGGGCACCACTGCCCAGATCAGCTCCTGCGGGTGTGGGGAGCGGCTCCTCCCTGTACTGGTGGTCACGGATGGTGCAGTGAGGGCACTCTAGGGGGCAGAGAGAAGACACAGCACCAGGGCTCTCCCATTGACCAGGTGCAGAGCACATGGATGTGTCGCTGGGTTAGCATGAAAGGCTTTGGAGTTAGATGGATGTCGGTTGCAATTCTGGCCGCGCCACCAGCAGTGTGACCTCTAGCAAGTTACACATCTCTCTGGGCCTCAGTTTTTCTACTTGTGAGAAAAGGGAAAGTAGCGCCTGTTTTACAGGGTGGTGGCACTAGAGGGAGGCGTGCAGGGAAGGCGTCGGGAGGATGTGTGGCCCACGCTGGACATGCTGGGCCCTCTGTACCTGTGGGTGCCTCCTATTTCCATTGCCCGAGCACCCAGCGCCCCTCAGAGGCGGGCTAGGGGGTAGCCTGAGCACTTGCTCAGCTCTGATTTTCAGGGAGCCAGGTTTGCAGTGAGACTCTGAGGTCTGATCAACTGGGGAGCCTGGGGTGAGTGGGACCAAGAGACGGCTAGTATTTTGTGTCCAAGGCAAAAACAAAGGCCCTCTGAGGTGCTCTCGGAGCAGGGGCTTCAGACCTTCTTTGTATTAGCACACCCTCGGAAAAAAGCCTGCCTGGTGGCCCACATATGGCTAACAACCAGGGCCAGACGATGCCGCTGTGGAGAAGACGCTGTCTGGAGCCCCATCTGTGCAGCCCTGGAGGCCCCGCAGCTGCACCCCTACGGTGGGACGATTTTGAAAACACGCTTCTAGAGCAGACCTGCCTGTTTCAGGGAAGTCCGTGATTTGTTCTGGTCACAAGCTGGTTAATGGCACAGCTAAATCCTAATCCAGATTTTATCTCAAGACACCATGATGTCTCTTGACAGAGGAGCTCTCGCTCCTCACCACTCTGATTGGGTTGCTGCATGTGTTAGGAACGAGGCTCGGTACAGCAGTTCGCGCCTTGCTCGTGTGACAGTCGGACGTGGCATTTCTGATCNGAGGCTCGGTACAGCAGTTCGCGCCTTGCTCGTGTGACAGTCGGACGTGGCATTTCTGATCAGCAGGTGGCGTTCCATCCCACGAGGATTCAGGAGCTTCAGTTCTCCCACTGTGCAGTTCCGTGATCCCCTCTGGATGACTGAGGAGAAAGGGAGCCCAGGAGGGCGCAGGAGCTTCCCAAAGCGCTGGCCTGGGAAGGTGCCCGTTGCTGTTACTCATGTCCTGTTGGCGAGCGCTCATGAATGTGGCCACATTTAACCATGAGAAAGACCAGGACATACAGTTTCACTGTGTGCCCAGCAAGAAGAGGAAAACAGAAAGCTGGATGTTGGTGACAGCAGGTAAACGTGCCACCCTTCTGGTCACCAGACATCTGTGGTGCTCACCTTCCTATGTTTACATAGGTGCCTAATGAACCTGGCCTCAAAGGGTGTGGTGTCCTCTCTCGGGTCTTCGTGTGACACTTCGTTATGGCTTTGGGAGTAAGCTAATAGTTTCTTGGTATCCAGTTCCCTGGACAGGTTTCTGAACTCTTTGCTTCTGGCCAGTTCCAAAGGCCAGCACCGGCACCTGGGGCGCTTTCCGAGACGCTGCTCTCCGGCTTGCTTAGTCGTCTTCTTCGCCCTCTCAGTTTAACAACAGCTGCATGGGACATCGGAAACTACAGGCGTGGAAGTTATGAGTCTGCCAGTGCCACCGTAACCAAATGTCGCAGACTGGGAGGCCCAAGCCAGAGACGTCAGTTGTCTCACAGTTCCCGAGTGGGGGTCTGAGATAAAGTGTTGTTGGGGTTGTTCCTGCTGAGGGCTGGGGGAGAGCCTGTCCCAGGCCTGCCTCCTCCTTCTGGTGGTTTGCCGGCCACCTCTGTTGCCCCTTACCTTCTGCTCTGTTGCAGTCTCTTCTTTCATCCTCATGAAAGACGTGTTCGCCCTGTGTCCATGTCTCTGTGACCAAACTTCTCCTTTTTGTAAAGACACCTGTCATACTGCATAGGGGCTCATCCTATCCCAGTGTGACCTCATCTTTATGAATTACATTCGTAATGACCCTATTTCCAAGTAAAGTCACGTTCTGAGATACTGGGGATTAGGATTTCTCATATGAATACTTGGGCGACACCATTCAACCCATTACAGAAGGGAAGGCACCATCTTTAACTTGATCTTTTTNTATGACAGTGGTGTTCAGCTACACAATCTTGGGATTTTGTGAAATTAGGATCTTCCATGTGCGGGAGGAGAGAACTTTTCCGCGAACAGCTTCGGCACCACGTGCACACTCCGTAACCTTTTCAAGCCTTTGTTCCGACGTCAGTTTCTAGGTGAGCCTTCCCTGAGCACCCTGTTTAAAATTAGACTGCTCCGGCATTCCTCACCTCTCCCCACGGCATTCATCCTCGCCACCTTCTAACGGAGTGGGTGCTTTTCTAGTTTTCATGTTTATTGTCTGTTTCTCAGCACTACCAGGCTCCATGAACACAGCAGCTCTGTGTTCACCAAAGGACTCCTTATGGCTAGAACGTGTGGGGCACCTGGACAAGGGAATGGAAGGTATCGGGAACCCACCTGCAAGCCAGGGGCTGAGGGTGAGGGCCGGGGCTGAGCCAGAACTGCAGTTAAGCAGATGGTCCTAGAGCCACCCAAATCTGGCTTGAATCCCAACTCAGTGCTTTTATGGAGATAAGTTACTTTATCTTTCTGCTCTTTAGTTTCTTGGTTGGAAAATGGGGGCAGTAATGGTCCTTCCCTCTGGTATAGGGGTCAGTGTATAGAACACACAAAGAAATGCTTAGCAGAGGGTCTAGCATGCCAGAACTGCTGAATAAATGTTACTTTACCTGTTAGAGTTGTTAATAACACTAGTTTG
>NW_007726406.1:155633-170092 GCF_000696425.1 Galeopterus variegatus | reverse complement strand
AGAACTGAGGAAAAGCCCAAAAAGAGAACAGGCCTGGCAGGAGCTGGGAGTGGAGAGGTGGGGCTCCCAGAGCCTGTGACTGCAGAGAGAGTGGCAGAGGCTCCTGGGGGTGCTGCTGGGTGCTCTCCTGGGGGCCCTGAGCTTGGCCTGGCCCTGATCTGGCACGAGGAACTGAAGCCCAACTGCACACCCACCCACCGTGCTGACTCCTGCCACAGACTTTAGAGCACACTTCAGTCCTCACAGTGCTCTTTCCCACGTNAAAATTTGTGGCATTAAAAGGTTGGAATAGAGATGAAACTGGAGGAGCTTTGAGGAACAAAGGCCCGTTAAGAATTCTCAGTTAGCAGAGGGACACAGGTGGTGTGTGGAGTCCCCTCAGTTCTAGCTTTTCCTGACTCCGGCTCTCTAGGGCTTAGCCAGGAAGGTTTCTTCACAGTACTGTTCCAGTTGCCCTGTCTCTAGACTGCATATCACGCTTGCTGGACTCGCCTGTCCTGATGCTGTCTAGGTGCACCACTCCTTTGAACCCAGGAAGGTCTTTCCATGAGCCATCTCTGACAGACAGGATTGGCTTTGGTTCTCCTCCTCGATATGCAGTCCCCTCCTGCAGGAGCCCAGTGCCCAGCGGGGTTGGGGTGTCCAAGTGCAGAGAGAGGGGCTCAAGTCACCAGTGAGGCGTGTCCTCTCTCCCAGCCCTTCTGCACACAGGAACTCATTCAGGGCCAGCAGAAATGGGACCAGACAATTATGTTCTGAGCGTGCATTTTATTACTGACTGGAGGAGACAGCAGAGGAGACTGTAATGATATCATACTATGTCTGATCTAATTATGCTAATCAATTTTTATGGCTCATCACAGGGGATCCTGGTTGGGCTTGTGTCAGGAATTCCCCAGAGGATCTGGAGAGGATGTTCCAGGATGTGGGAGGCTTCTGGGAGAACATCCTAAGACCGTACAGAGTTGGGAAGCTTCTCACGCTCTTCCAGGCCACTGTCTGCCCTGTCCAGTGGAATGGCTGGCAGGTGCAGCCCTGAGAACTGAGGAAAAGCCCAAAAAGAGAACAGGCCTGGCAGAAGCTGGGAGTGGAGAGGTGGGGCTCCCAGAGCTTGTGACTGCAGAGAGAGTGGCAGAGGCTCCTGGGGGCGCTGCTGGGTCCTCTCCTGGGGGCCCTGAGCTTGGCCTGGCCCTGATCTGGCACGAGGAACTGAAGCCCAACTGCACACCCACCCACCATGCTGACTCCTGCCACAGACTTTAGAGCACACTTCAGTCCTCACAGTGCTCTTTCCCACGTGTTAGCCAGAGCAGTGTCCACTTCAGTTGTCTGTGTCTTCCATGCTCTCTCTCTTTCCTGCTTTCTAGTTCCCCTTCTCCTGCTCTGCCCCCAAATGTGTGCATATTTTCATGGCTGGCCTGGACTCCATTTATAGGTAGACAGGTAGCATTTTGGTTATTGAAGGCTGAGAAAACTCAGAGACCCAAATAATCCTATTCTCACCTCACCGGCTGCCTAAAGTTCCACACTTTTTTTTTTTTCCCAGCTTAAACCATAGATTCATGTGAATGGGGCCCATCCTCCACGGGCACGTGAATAAGTGTGTGAGGCTGGATACTGTCATCTCTCGTAGCCACCAGGGGAGACCTCTTCCAGATCTCTTCCTGAGCGCAGTTGTTGAAGGTGATGGGGAGACAGTGACCATGTTGTTGCATTTTTTCCCAGTGCTACCCAAGGCTGTGTCCCCATGGTCAGCTGTGGATACACAGTACATCCCTGTCTGGGTGGCTGCCCAACTCCAGAGGGAACCTGGGCCTTTGTGGAGACCACCACAGTTCTGGCCAGCCTCATTTCTCTGCTCTGCCAGAGGCACACTTGGGAGGGCAGGCTACATCTACACAGAGTGCAGCACGAGAAGGTGCACAGAAATGAGCCTTTGCTGCCTGCCGGCTGGCAGTGCCTCCCTCAGGGCAGGTGGCATGAGTCTTGGAGGCTTGGGTACAGTGGAGAAAAGAGAACAGGGATGGAACGTGGGGTGTGGAGAGGCCAGGAAGAGTTCTGGCAGAGGCTACTCTTAGAATTTCCAGATTCTAGCTTGAAGAATACGGAGTGAGCTCCTCTTGGAGCACGGGGCAGTGTGCACTGTTAGGATGTTATTCTCAGAGCTTAGAGTGAGAGCAGTTGCTGGCTGAATTAGTTTTCTATTGCTGCCGTAACAAGTGATTACAAACATGTGGCTTACATTTAAATTTGTCATCTTACTGTTCTGTAGTCAGAAACCCAGCCCAGCTAAAGTCAAGGTGTGAGCAGGGTTGCAGTCCTTTCTGGATTCCCGTTCTGCCTTTGCTCGCCTGTTCCAGCTTTTGGAGTTCCTTGACTCATGGGGCCCTTTTTCCTCTTAATAGCCAAGAGTGTTGCATCTCTCTGACTACCTCTCCTTTTCTGATCACTGCCAGGAAAGGTTTCTCTGCTTTTAAGGACTTAGGTCATTACATTGGGTCCACCTGGACAATCCAGGCTAATCTCAAAGTCCTTAACCTTACATCTGCAAATCCCCTTTGCCAGGTAAGGTGATATATTCACAGTCTGGGGGTTAGGATGTGACATCTTTGGGGGCTCTTTGTTCTGCTAGCCACCCTGGCAGTACCTAGACAAGCCTCAGCAAGCCTCTAAAAGTGAGCTGCTGGGAAGGCCTGGTCCCCACAGCAGGGACTCTGGGAAAGGACCTGTCAGGGTGAGCACTGCACAGATGTAGTGACAGGACACTGCTGTGCCTGCACTCTGCCCTTGTGCTGGGCAGTGTGGAAGAGGCTGGCCATGTGCTCATCAGCCCACTTTCTTTTCCTTGGGCATAGCTGGGTACATAGGCCTTCTTCATGGTTATGCGGGGCCATAGGGCTGACTTGTGGCCAGGGGAATGTGGGTTGAGGTGAGTTGTGCTACTTCCAGGCCCATCTTGAGTCTGACCAGGCAATCTTCTGTGCTGGTGGAATGCACAGGATCTGGGGCAGGCTGCTGAGCACTGGAGGTGGAGAATCAGCTAGATGAAGGAGCCTGCACTGGAGCAGTGACCTTCCAGCTTGCTGCCGGCTGCCACACGAGTGATGAACAAGACTCTGCAGTGTTAAGCCGTTGAGTGATGGGATCCTTGGTTAAGAAATCAGTCTACCCTGAATAATACAGAAATTGGTTCCAGAAGTGGATATTTCCATATCAAAAAAGTCTAAGACATTTTTGGGACATTGACTTAGGTGGTGGGCAGTGAGGAAACACGTGCTGGGGGCTGGAAAGCTGGAGAGCTGTGCTGCCATGGCAAAGCACTTGGTGGAACATCACAGTGATCATTTGGAAGGAGGACCATGTGCCTGAGATTGTAGTTCTAGGGGAGTGTTTGGGAGATTATTAGCTGTATGTGTGTATGGTGGGCTTCCACTGGCTGCGTTTGGCAAGGTATTACAAGAAAAAAGAAGTTAGAAAAGAATGAGCTGATTTGCAAGAAAAATAAAAAAGAATTGAGAGAATACAGAAATGTGGGGCATCAAACGTGTTCCAGCTATTGTCGCTGTGTAACAAATTACCCTAAAACTTGGTGCCATAAGCCGTTTATTGTGTTCCTAGATTCTGTGCATTAGAAGTTCAAACAGGACAGAGCAGGGACATCTCATCTCTGTTCCACAGTGTTTGAGCTCAGCTGAAGACTCGAGGCTGGGGCTGGAATGGTCAGAAGGTTCTTTGCTCCTATATCTGGTGGATGATTCCAGCTGTTGGCTGGGGGCCTTGGGGCCTCTCCGCACAAACCTCCCCAGTCGATTGGCCCACATAGGCTCCTGTGAGCTTCCTCACAGCCTGGTGACTGGGTTGCCAGGCAGAAGCATGTCTTTGTGACCTGGCCTCAATGGTCACACAGTGCAACTTCTACCTCAGGCCACTCATTGCTACCAAGTCACTACAGCCATACTCAGAGGGAGGGGGATCAGACCCCACCTTGTGAGGGGCTGAGTGTCAAGCTTCTGGAAGAACATGAGAGACTGGCAAAACTGCTACAGCCATGACCATTTTGGGGAAAACGCAATCAACCAGAGATGTTGGAAAAGGTGATGTCTCCCTAAACAGTAAGAGAGATGATGAAGAATGTTCCTGAGAGACAGACTCATTGACACTTCTCAGTTGAACAGAGTGACTTGGTGCTGCAGCAAAAAAGTTAAGTCAGGGTGGGCTGTCCCATTCAAGGCTATTGTTGCACACAACCTCAAGACGGCTGTCAAGAACGAGAGAGGCAGGGGGGCGAGGGAGCAAATAGACAGCAGGTGGATTTCAGCAGTATGTCTACGAAAGGACCTGGAGTGTGTTTGTTTTGCAAATGGAACTGCCTGGAAGCAAATGGATCAGAAGCTACTAAGTTTTTGAGCCTGGAAGGTCCAGTACAGGACTGCAAGGCCCTCTAAGGTAGGAGAGCCACAGATGGGAGGACCGTCCTCCATCCTCCCATCCCCACTGCTCCACAGTAGACTGGGATGTGAGCAAGAAATAAGCCTTTGGGGTTTTCCTAAATAGAGGTTAGTCTATCCTGAATAATACAGGCTATTTTCCTGGTATATCCTTTGAAGAAACAATAAATAATGTTCAAAAGTAAATCCATGTCTCTAATGGACCGGCACACTAATTCTCTGCTTCCCCTACTCCTGTCGGTCAGGGCTGATTACTTCCAGGGTGCAGATGACATAAACTGAGTTGGCCAGAGAACCTACCTTGGGCATCTGGATGTGAGTGTTTGGTAGGTTGGTCTTATGCATTTGGGACGAGGGAGGTCCAGTGAGGCTGGTGGAGCTGGGTTGCCTTTGCCCGATGCTGTGCACAGAAGCAGGGAATAGGGCTACAGAGAGGGATGCCACACACTGAGCAGAGAGAGGTGAGACCTGGGGACCCTTAAAGAGGTGTCCCAGTGTAACCTAGGGTCAGGGGTCTCTTAAACATCCAGGTACTCTCCACTGCTTAAAGGTCCAAAACAGGAAGTGAACTGGCCCTTTGTTCTGAGTTTCTGTTCTTGCAGGAGGTGGCAAGAAGTCATGAACCATGAAATACTAGACTGCCCTCAAAATACATGAGCTGAAACTGAAACATGGGCCTCAGAGATGAACTTTGGTGACTGTCTACCCAAGGGGGAGCTGAGGTCTCCACATCTACCTGCCTCAGTTTTATGTCATGGGTCATCCATGACAGGAAGTCTCAATTCATCACATGTGGACTGTAATCTGTACTAGCCAAGGGTTCAAGATTCAGCCCATGTGACAACTTCCTGAGGTCCCACTCTTACCCAAAAGCCACATTCCTACTACCAAATTATGCTCTTGGGTCTCCAAGTCACAATGAATTCAGCAGTAAAGCAAGCAATGCTTTGTTAAAAGAGGAGATAGATTTATGCATAAGGGAAGCAGCCACAGGGATGCTAGCTCCTCGAGGGGAGCTGTTCAGGGTCCTTTATAGGGTAAGGGGGCAATCACTCTGCGCCTCTGGAGGTGGTCCATTTCGTCCTTCTGGGTTGCAGCATGGGTGCGTGCTCATTTGGGGCTTTGGTCCTTGTTCTTGCTCAGTAGGTACAAGATGGTGGTATTGCTCATTATTGCTACCCCAGGAGGGTCATTGTAGTGGTCACCTTGAAGCTTTGTGCACATGTGGGAGTTGGGCTAGCTGTCAGGGGAGGCAGGGGAGGGTAGTTGCTTGGGGGAAATTGGGGAAGAGTTTTTAAAAAGCAAGTAGTTCCTCAATTGATGTCAGTATCTCGCTTTGATGATTTCTGGTATTTTCATGGTGGTTGTGAGGGAGGTTGGTTGCAGGAGCATCTTGTGTGTAACTCCTAAAGTGGTCTTAACGTTAATCTGTAACTTAATTTTTACAGTTATAAGAAAAGAAAGAATGGATAGTAACGAGTTTTAAACAAAGGTAACAGTTATATTTTAATAAGACTGGAGGAGGGATTTTGCAACTCAGTAAACAACTGTTCCACTCTTATCTCAGTTTATTTTACCAGGGTGGTTATGCCCAACCAGTCTCTGATTTCAATCACTTTTATTAGGGCTGTGGGGTAATCATGTGCCCTGAGGGTCTCATGATTGAGGAATGGAAAAGTAACAAAGTGTCCACTGTAGGGAAAATGGAGTTGGTTTGGTTCAAAGGCTTAGCCCTATCCTGTCTCATTCCTTCCCGGGTTCAAATGCAAATTTGGCTCCAGAACTGACCAGTGAACTATGTACCATCATCAACCAATCCAAATTGAACAAGCTTGTATCCTTCATTTACATGAGAGGACCTAAATGAGGACTTGGGCAGGAAGTTAGGTGGGAACTTTGGCTACGTAAGATGACCCCTCTCACTTATTGGGGAGACACTGCTTCAGGAGGAAGCCCTAGTATTCTCCTTCTCACCGGTAATAAAGCCTTTTCCTCCTACCCTGGTCTTGGTTGCACTCTCCAAGGGACAGACCTCCCTTGTCTGGTAACATCGGGTGCTGGTCCCTGAGTCCCAGCTGTCCTTTCTTGAGTTCTATGAGAGATTCCCAATTTATATGATGCATTCCCTTTGACTGAATTTAGATTTAGTAGGTTTCACTTATCGTAAACAACTGTTGATGGAAACAGAAGCAACATGGGAGAACGTTTATGGTATTTCAGGTGGAAAGAGCAGGTCTCGAAATAGATTGTTCCTTATGATCATGAACTCATGACAATAATTATTACATAGATATATAAATAATATAGAATAGACACCAATATATAAACTATAATTATATCAGGATGCAGGGGAAGTATAGGTAAGATTTAAACTTCCTTGTGATTTTAGTATTTAATTTTTTTTTTTTTTTGCTGAGAATGTATGTTACTTTAATAATCAGAAAAAAAATCAGGTTTTAAATATACAGTATACCTGAAAAGAATATCGAGGAAGACAAAACACATTTAAAAATAGTTGAGGATACAAATAAAGACTTGTCATTGGCGGGTTTCCTTGTGGGTTCCCCCTTCTCAGAGGTACCCCTGGGTCATTGGGAAGATTCCTTGTTTTCCCTGTTCTGCACCTGCTGAGGGCCTCACTCTGTCCCTGTGTTCTGCCATGGTTAGGGGGGCTGCAGCCTCTGGCTCTTTGGAAGATGATGACACTTGCCTCTTTAGGACTGGGCCTTGCTTAGATTGTGGCAACCAAATCTCTTAGCTACTCACTGTGGCCACCCAAGATCATTTTGGAAAATTCAGGAGGCTTCCCTTGTTTTACTGTCTTCCCCCAACACTCAAGCTGCTCTGGCCCTTTCCCGTTTCCTCTCCTTTTTATAGCATCCGCTCTGGACCCTGGACGTTCCACTCTCTGGCTGATTGGCTCTTCTGAAGTGTAGCTGCCCAGCTTTCCAGGCTTGTTTTGACCCCTTGATGCCTTTTGAATTCTTTAGCTTTTGTTCCCTTGTCCTGTTTGGCCTGGCCACATCTTCTTCCCAGGACCCACTTGGCTTAGGTTTGTCTGATTTTCTAAAGCAGAGATAATTGGCCCAATTTAGCTCAATGAATGTTCCCTCTCCTTCCTATCTGTCTCTGAGAGGCCTGATATTCCAGAGCTCTCACAATCACATCTAAAGAGCAGCAAGGTTCACACTCACAGCAAGGGGGACACCGAGCCAGAGCAACGTGCCCCACCAGCCAGCTCCCAGGGGTCCCAAGATGTGTCGTCTGAAAGGTCACGGGCAGTCTCCCTGCTTCACAGGGTTTAGGATGTCTGCCAAAATGGAATTGGCCCAGCTCTGTGAAAAATGCTGTTGGTTGAAAACTTACGTTTTCAAGACGCTGATGAAATTTTCATCTTATTGTTTGTCTTAATTATCATCTCCTTATTGCTTTGCAGCAAAGTTCTCTCCCCGCTGCAGGAATGTTAGCACAACACAGCTGCACCCTTGGGTTAGTGCAGGAGAAGGGCCCAGAGGAGCAAAGCGAACTGCAGGCAGAAAATGAGTCTGACCCCAGCAGTCTGCCTGGACCCCGGGCTTGGGAACCATCTCGTCACCAGCGTATGCAGCAGGAAGAGCAGAGTGTGGCCCGCTAGGGCTCCCGAGACCTCCACATGCAAAGGGGCTGGGGTGTAAAATGTGTTTTCATTCTCTCTTTGGGAAACAGGGGATTTACTCAGAAATCAGAAGTTGCAGCTAATGGGCTGGCCCGGTGGTGCACTGCTACAGTGCGCCACTTGGGAAGCGTGGCGGCGCTCCCGCCAAGGGTTCGGATCCCATGTGCAGACCAGCCGCTCACTGGCTGAGCTAGGAGCGGGGGCAACACCGAGGGTTGCAATCCCGTTGCCGGTCCCGGTCCGGTACGGGCACGCAGTGTGGCCCGCTAGGGCTCCCGAGACCTCCACATGCAAAGGGGCTGGGGGTGTAAAATGTGTTTTCATTCTCTCTTTGGGAAACAGGGGATTTACTCAGAAATCAGAAGTTGCAGCTAAGTAGGAACCCACAGTTTGTAGTCACTAAAGCACGATTCAAAAACGGCTTTGTTGCTTTAAATGATATCTCTGTTTACACATGAGGTGTCCTGTATAATTCATGAGCATTTATATCATTTACCAGTAAGGATCAGCAAATATGGCTTTCCCATTCTTATAACTTCTCAGGTCCTAGTGACGTACCGTCTTACCCCAGTGGGGCGGTCTTCTGAGCTCTTTTGCCATCACAGGGACCTTGTGATGAACACAGCAGCTCTCAAAAAGCACAGATGTCATAGATGAGCATTATTGGCCTCCCAAGAAACCAAAGAAGTAGATATTATTTTCACCCCTACCCTGTTCCTAACCCAGGGAACCAAGGCTGTAAGAAAAAGTGTTCTGTCTAGGGTCACAAAATCATGGAGCTTGGAGTAAAACCCATGGCCATTTGGCTCCAGGGCTATGTTTCATTTTTTCCAAACACAGGAGGGATGGAACCAAAAACTGCAACAGAAAACAGCAAAACAGAATGTCTAGTTGTTGCTTGAAGGACAGGGACAGCTTTCTAACCCTGCACCTCGGGAGGTATTTTCATCATCTCGGTGTTTTAACTCCCCTTGCATGGGCTCTTTTTAGTCTGTGAGACCGTGACAATGTGAGAAGAGAGAGACATGCTTAGGGATATCCAAATCCTCCGAATATTTTGATACTCATTTTGATGTGACAGGATTTGACGGGGGCTTTGCGAGTGAAATCCTGGGTTAGTGTGTACTGGAAGCAGTCAGAGTTTGTTCTGAGTGACAGCTGCAGGAAATACTGTTTAACCATCAGTGTGGAGGGGGTGAGGGCAAGCCCCTGGAATGTCGTGCAGGGTGGCTGCCCCGAGGAATCGCTGCTCAGCACTCACTCTCAGATGCACTGCGTCATTCTCTTTCTGATTCTCCTTCTGCTTGCAACCCCCAAATTCTCCTCTTGCTGGGGGAGACACAGTTATACACAGGCACTATTATATTTTCAGAGCACATACGGCTGTGTGCTGATGGCTTTCTGCAGCTTCTCTTTATGGATCCTTTGAAATTTCATTGTCTCATCAGAGGATCGAATCCAATGAATGCTTTACAATTAGGTTTCTATGGATAAGAGACAGGAGAAATACCCATATCACAGCATCCGGTTGCAAATATCATTTATTAATCTGAAAAGCCAGGGGGATTTAGGGCTTTCTGAGTCAAACACTGAGGAGCTGAACATTTTTAGTCTTTAAAAGCCCCACAGGCCAGCAGGATCACTTCCTTGCCATGTAAATTCTTGTTTTCACTGAAGGTCCTTCTCAGCTCAGGCAGAGGCCGCTATTAAAAGCAGGCTCGCCATGGCCACCATCCCAGGCCTGGCTCCGTTTCCTTCCCGCCCCCACTAGTCCTTTCTTGCAGGGACTTTCTGTGGGGCTGGGGCCTCGTGGGACTTCTCAGGTGCATCTCGTTCACTGGGCTTCACTGTCTGAGACGGGTCTCAGCTGGAGGCAGCAAGCGAGTGTGGGGAAAAAGGGCTGATTGAATTTGGTTTGGGACCAGCTCCAAGTCCTGTAAGGCTTGCGAATGTTTAGGGGTGATTTCCATATCACTATAAAGTTGCTTGTATTTCTCCCAAAGGCAAGGGCTGCTGCCAAGAGTCGAGGACTTAAAGCTGGAGGCTGCCCTAAAGACAGGGAAATGAAGTAAACGCCATTTCTGGAGCTTGCTGGATGTGTGTGTATGTGTGTGCACGTGCATGTGAGTGTGTGTGTGTGTGTGTGTGTGCACGGTCACGTGGGTGTGTGTGTAAGTGTGGTGGTGTTTGGCTCCTTGTTAATTCCCTATAATAGAGATCACAAAGCTGAGGAGAAGCCCAGGGCTTCAGTAGGCATTTTGCCAGCAACAGAGGCAGTGTGATGCCCACGGTCACATGGGTGTGTGTGTGAGTGTGGTGGTGTTTGGCTCCTTGTTATTTCCCTATAATAGAGATCGCAGAGCTGAGGAGAAGCCCAGGGCTTCAGTAGGCATTTTGCCAGCAACAGAGGCAGTGTGATGCCTGGAGAGGGGATTCTTGGAAGAAAATGAAATGTCGTAAAGTGGGGAATCTTGGGTACTTGGGATGTCATGCAGGGCAGGGTGACCATGAGTTTAGAGTGACCCTCAATGAAGCTATGCAGATGAAGAAACTAAGCAGGAGGAGCCAGGGTAGGGACACTTGCCACTAGATCTGTTGCAATCACTTCAGGTGAGTCACTTGCTGGCTCCACACCTTGCAGTTTTCAGGCTGTGGATGGAGATAATGATCCTCTTGGAACTCTTTGATTAGTGATTCTACAGGGGAAGGAGATACCAAGATTAATAAACCACTGTCCCTGCCCTTGAGAAATGACTGCTGAGCTGTGGAGACAGGTGCAAAGTTTGGAAAAGACTCTGCTGTGAGCTATATATGGTTTGGTGGGAGGAAGAGCCGGTGACTTCCGAGTTTCTTTCCAATTCTAAGATTCTGAGTTTCTACAAAGCCAATCCAGTGAAGTCATTCATTCACTTCCTTGATTATTTAGCAATTGTATATTAAATACCTTTAATAAGCCAGGCCCTGGGGATATACTGAGAAACAAGACAGAAACTCTCTTGCACATATGGAGCTTAGTGTTCTAACAGATGTTGAAGAGATGGCTGCAGGAGCATTTGCTGTAAGGAAGGAACAGTATATATAACACCCAGACTCAGGCAGACCCCTCTTCAGGGGTGCTGAGGGGTACCTTCTGGAAGCAAGTGACATTTAATTGATACCTGATGGATGACTAGCTGAGGGAAATAGGACAAGAAGGTCTTTCGTCGGTGACATTTCCAGGGAGCAGAGAGGTGTCCAGGATGTTGGAAGGTGGAGAGCTAGAGAGAGAGAGAAGATGAAATTGGACAGGACGGGAAGCAGAAGCTGGATCATGCCTGGCCTTGCCAAGGATTGCCTTTGTGCTCAAAGAGGGGAGCAATGAAAAGTTTTAAGAAGGGACTGTGACTCTGTCAGGTGTCAAGTCAAGTCACTCCTCAGAGAGGTCTTTCTTGACCCGCCTCAATCGAAACTAGGTTCCCCTGGTTAAACATCTCAAAGAACACAGAGATTTTTCTTCAGAGCACTTATCCCACTTACAGTTTAAATCATTTTCATGTTTGTTTTTGATGGTGGTCTCTCTCCACCACTAGGAATGCATAGGTGGTCTCTCTCCACCACTAGGAATGCAGGGTTCCTTGCATAACCAGTCTACACCCAGTGCTATCCCAGTGGCTGACACATTGTGGAAATGTAATAGATGACGCTGAATGAACACAAGAGTCAGATGCAGCTTTTAAGGATTCCTTTGCCTGAATTGTGAATAGCTCTTGCAGATGACCAGGTGAGAGATAAAAGCTGGTTGAAATGGGCGGGAGGTGGCAGTGACAAACGGAAAGACATGAGCAAAAATTGAGACACTCTCAGGGTAGAAGCAGCAGATGTCGTGGTCGGTTGGATGAGAGAAAAGGGAGGAGGGTTTTGCGTAGGTTTCTGGCTGCATGATGAGTAGAGGTGTCATTTGTTGAGATAAGAGTTCCAGAAGAGGAGCCTCCTGAGTGGATCGGGGTGGGTCATGAGCTCAGCATGGAGCTGGCTGTAGTGTCGCGTCTGGCTTCTTACCCCTTGCACGTAGGACGTCTCCTGGCAGGACCTCGGGCTTTCCCTGCTGTCATTCTCCTGTCTACAGTGCTACTTGTCCATCCGGCCCCCACGCGTTCATGGAGTTTGCTGTCCACACCAAGAATCCAAAGTGAGGAACGCTCTTCTCCAGCTGTTCAGAAGGTCACTCAAGAAGCCGTGTGGGAACGACAGCGCAAGAGGGCTTCGGCCGCACGCACATCCTTTACTCTGTCCTAACCCCAAGTGCTTTCCTCATCACTAAACCAGATTGATGGACTGGGTGGGGACGTTTGTGTGTTCTATGCAAACCTTTCTTGAGACCTTGTCCTGTTCACAAATCCCTAAAATGGGTCTTTATTGATTGTTTCATTCCTTTTCCCTGAACCAAAGTTGATTGGTTTAGAAATAGACATTGGACCCAAGGCTGGCTTACCCGTGGGTTTAGCAGTTGTCAACCAGATGCTCTCAGGAAGGGAACTCAGACACAGAGATGTGGTCAGTGTACGTGCCCGAGCTGAAGACTTGGCACTTGGGACTTGGGTGCTTTGAGGGGCCATGAGAGTATAATGAGCAGATGACCCATGGTGAAGAGACAGAAGAAGGAAACAGATGTTAAGTGAGATGAGAGACCAGTTGGAGGGAGGGAGGGAAGAGACTGCTTTCCAGTTTCTGTGAGGTCCAGCTATAGTCCTTTTCAATGGGGTTGGAGGGACATTGTCTCCTTTCTGCTTATGTGTCACCTGCTGCCCCTGGAGAGGGGAATTTTGGAGCAAGCTGGGGATGAAACCCCACCATGTGTTTCCACCTGTTTATGTATATATTTTTTAATTTTAGAAGAATTAGATATATGGACAAATAAAGAGAATAATAGAGTGATCATTGGTGCACTCACCAACTAGATGTACCACATTTCAACATTTTCCTTTTTTCTATATCTAGTTGAAGTACCCTGTGTTTCTCCCCAATTCCATTCTTTCTCTGTCCCTCAGAGAAAATTTACTGCTCTAAGTGTCCTAAAACATTTAGACCAGTAAATTTTCTGTTTGTAAAATATGATTTTACTAACATGCCCATTGACATTGCAAAATATTGTTTTTCTTGGTATTAAAACTTAGATAATTGGCTTTATTCCCTAAAAAGTTCTCTACTTTTTTTCACCCAATATTGTGCATTTTAGATTTGTGCATTTTGCCAACTGTAGGTCTAACTTTTTCATGTTCCCTGCTGTAGTGTATTCTGGTGAATGAAACCCACACAGCACAATTTGTTCTTCTACTGATGGTCTTTCAGATTGTTTCCTCATATTTTTTTCAATTACAAAAAGTGCAACAGCAAATACTCTCAGGCTGTCTCCTAATGCACACTCGGGCTTCCCCAGGGAACGCACTTAAACTTGCAGTTGCTAGCTCTTAAGACTCTGAGGCGTCTTCAACATCACTGGATGCAGCCAGATCGCTTTCCAAAGTGGTTGTTCTAATTCTGCCTTGCTGCAGGTTCCAATTGCTCCATACTCTTACCAACGTTTGGTATCATCAGGCTTTTTAAACTTTGCCAATAGATGGATGTGAAATGGTATATCACTGATGTAATTTACATTTCTATGTTTACTAGTGGAATTGGCCATATTTTCATATGTATAGTGGACATTTTCAGCTTTTTCTCCCCTGTGAATTAATTGCCTGTTGATCCCAGTTGCCAATTTTTCCATAAGGTTTTTCTCTTTTGCTTACTGAGTTGTAGTTTTCATATATTCGAGATAAATCCTTTGTTAATTATATGTCTTGTGTATGCTTTTTCCTCATACAAAGTTTGTCTTTTCAATTTGTGTATAATAACTTTTGATGTTCATAGGTTTTCAGTGCTAACGCAGTGAAATTTATAAGCCTTCTTCATGGCTCATGCTTTTTGCATCTTAGGAAATCCTTCCCTACCCTGAGGTCATAGTCTCCTGAATTTTCTTCGGAAAGCTTTTAAAGATTTGCTATTGCATTTAGGTTTAAAGTCCATGTGAAGCATGTTTTTGGTATGGCATGGGGAATGTGGTTTGTTTTTTTCCACATGAGCACCTTCCCTAGAGTCTCGTGTTGTCAGTCTGTCACAGACCGAGTCTCATTACACTCAGGGGTCTATCTGGGGCCCCTCCTTTGTTTTATCAGTTTCTGCAGTGGTGCCAGGGCTCTTTTAGCTACATCTTTGTAATGTCTCAATATTTGATACAATATTTGTTACTCTTGCTTTGTTCTTCTTGGAAAATGTTGGTCAATTTTTTTTTTTTTTTTTTTTTTTTTTTTTTTTTTTTTTTTTTTTTTTTTTTTTTT
>NW_007726406.1:139097-155623 GCF_000696425.1 Galeopterus variegatus | reverse complement strand
GGGCGGGAGCGCCGCCGCACTTCCCAAGCGGCGCACTATCCAGTGCGCCACCGGGCTGGCCCCAATTTTCTGTATATATTTTCAAATCAGCTTCTCATGGTTAAGATCCTTGTCTGATTTTAATTGGAATTACAAAAAAATTTGTAGATTAATTTGAGAAGAATTGACAGTTTCATAATATTATCTTCCCACCTATGAATATGACATATCTCTTTATGTTTCCTTTAATATCTTTCTTTTTTTTTTTTTTTTTTTTTTGTCTTTTTTTCGTGACCGGCAACGGATCGCAACCCTCAGTGTCACGCCCGTACCGGACCGGGACCAGCAATGGGATCGCAACCCTCGGTGTTGCGCCCGCACCTTGCTCAGCCAGTGAGCGGCCGGTCTGTATGTGGGATCTGAACCCTCGGCAGGAGTGCCACCGCACTCCCAAGCGGCGCACTGTAGCAGTGCACCACCGGGCCGGCCCAATATCTTTCAATAAAATTATATTTTCTTCAGAAATGTAATATATAACTTTTGTTATTATTATCTCTGTACACCATTAATATTTTTCTACTTTTTTCTCTCTTTTAAACATTTTAAAATATTTTAAAACTATCCTTGCTGGTATATAAGAACACAGTTGATTTTTATAAATTGACTATATCTGTGACAAACTTGCTGAACTTCCTTATTGGTTTTAGTTCTTTCTTTTCTATTTATTAATTTTGTTCTTAGTTTTTATTATTTTCCTTTTTTTCATTCTGGAGTCTATTTTCCTTTTTTAAAAAAAATTCTTTGGGTATTATTTTGTTGTTATTTTTCTATCATCTCGATATTTAGGTTTTTTTTCCAATCTTTATTTTTTAGTAAATGCATTTTAAAGCTATATATTTACTTCTCAGCACAACTTATAAGTTTTAATACATTATATTTTGACTGTTAAATTCTAAATATTTTATTAGTAGTGATTTACTATATCCAAGGGGTTATTTAAGAATGCACTGAAATTTCTAACATATGTATTTCTTGGATTATCTTGGTCTTTCTCTTTATTGTTATTTTATATTCAATTACAATTTTTCAGAACATTTTTTCCATATGATATTGGTACTTTCAAATTTTCTAAGATGTTCTCTGCACTGGTTCAAGTTTTATGAATGTTGTTTATTGGTATAACATTCCGTATGCATGTGTGTTTGATCAAACTTGCTTACTTTGTTGTTTGAGTCTTTAATAACTTTTTCAAAAAACAGCTTTATTGAAGTGTAATTAATATATGAAAAAACCCTGTGTGTATATATATATATCAAAATGTATACAATTTGATGAGGACCCCACTGTGACTGTTAAGAGGGTAGGAAATCCTATTATGGTAATTGACAGGTGGAGCCTTGAAGAGCTGATTGGCACATCTTGCAATGTGAGACCCCTGGGTCACTGTTACCACCATCAGATGGACTTTGGACTTCTCAGCCTCAGAAACTGTGAGCAATAATTTCGTTTTATTTATAAATCACCCAACTCCATGTACTTTGTTATAAGGAACATGAACGGACTAATACAAGCACCAAGAGTGAGCCCTCATGTCAACTATGCACCTGGTGTGAAAGTGACATCAGTGTGGCTCATTGGTTGTAACAGATACGTCACTCTGGAGGGAGTGTTGATGGTGGGGGGACTGTGCGTGTGTGGGGAAGGGGTATATGGGAAATCTCTGTAACTTCCTCTCAATTTTTTTGTGAACCTTAAACTGCTCTAAAAAATTAAGTTTATTAATTAAAAGAAAAAGTGTGGGCCGGCCCGGTGGCGCACTGCTACAGTGCGCCGCTTGGAAGCGCGGCGGCGCTCCCACCGAGGGTTCGGATCCCACATACAGACCGGTTCCCGCTCACTGGCTGAGCGAGGTGCGGGCACAGCGCCGAGGGTTGCGATCCCATTGCCGGTCCCGGTCCGGTACGGGGGCAACACTGAGGGTTGCGATCCGTTGCCAGACACGAAAAAAGACAAAAAGGAAAAAAAGGAAAAAAAAAAGAAAAAGAAAAAGTGAATCCAAGGGGAAGGAGTGAGATATCAGACAAAAGAGAGAAAATGGCAGAGTAGCAAGATTTTAAGAGAGAGTACTGAGACTTTTCTAAAATTAAAGGAAAATACAAACCTTCATATTGAAGGTGTGTTTCAGACATTGAGCAGAATACATACAAATATAAATCCACATCTAGAGACCTATTTGTATCAACATTCTTTACTATGAGGGATTCAAAGGTTAATAGAAAGTGTGTGTGCACATGTGTGTACATATGTACGTGCATGCAAGTGTGTATGTGTGCATGCGCCAACATGTGTGCACGTGTGTGTGTGTACATGTGTGTAGGCGTGCAGTAGGGTTGGCACGACGTGGAGACGAGAGCACGGGGAGAGGTGTGGTGGTGGAGTGATGAGCTCAGCTTAGGCTGAGCTGAATGTAGGACATGAGGATGCCAAGGGGACACCGGCGTGGACAAAGGTCAGATGTGGTCTGGAGCCCACACAGAGCAGCAGGTCATGTGGCCAGCACTGGCACCCGCTACAAATTAGGCTATGAGCAGACGTCTGGTTGTGTCCATGCTCTGAACAAGCACGCAGGCCCTTGGCCCTTTTCACCCCAGTGCTTAAAGTGCTTGTGGCTTGGCAGGATCTGACACGATATGGGTGGAGACTTGAGCCAAAGCGTGTGAAGGTCTTCGCCCAAAGAGTGAGCATGACGAAAAAGGAATCAGCAGTCGAGTGGACGGCCGCCGGGGCGGGAAGCTGCCTGCAGGGCCAGTGCCTCGGGGGGCGAGCGGTGCTGACTGGGGGAGCCCCGTGCTGGGAGCCTGTCCTGCCTCTGCCAGCTTCCCGCAGCTCCCTGGGGCTCCTATGCACTGTCCCCTGCAGGGCCTGATGCCCACAGCTGTTCCTGGTCTTCTCCGTTGCTCTATGGCACTCCCCGCTTCCGTTGGTGGGCACCGTTGTTCCCCCAGTGACCCTCTTAGCAAGTCTGCGCTGCCCTGGCTTCCTCCTGTGGCCTCCCGTGCCATCTCTCCTCAGCCCTCTCTCCTCCACCCCTTGGGATCTTCCTCCGTGTCCCGCTCTCCACTGCCGGGTCTTGTCCGGCCCCTCGCTTCTGCTCTCCTGCCCCGACAGGCTCCTCCCTGCTCCCCGGCTCCCGGCTCTCTTCCCTCTAATTTCCATTTCCCTCTTTCTCTCGCACCCTCATTCAACTGATCAGCAAGACCTTCTGGCTCTCTTGAAATGCACCGAAGACTGACAACTGCCACAGCTGTCCCCTAGCCTTAGGGGACTTTGCCTCTCATCCCCAGATTCTACATCTCAGCCTGAGTGATCAGGAAATTTCGGCTCCCACTCTTACTCGGAAACTTCCAGGAGCTTCTCACTGCATTTAGAATCAAATCCAAACTCCTTTCCATGGCCCTGCCGACTCCTGTGATATCGTTCCCTCCATGGTCACTCACTCCCCTGTGCCATGCCGATGGCTTGCTTTTGCTCACGTGAGGTTCCACACCGGGACCTCTCCTGTTCCCTTGCCCGGGACACTCTCCCAGACCTCTGCACCGCCTGCTTCCTCCCAGAGCACAGGCTCCAGCCTCACTAGCTCAGAGAAGCTTCTCTGACCCTCCACTTTAAAAGGGCTCTCCCCTAATCTCAGTTCCTCTGTCTTGCTTTGTTTTTTCTTTATAACTTTCATCACCATCTGAAGTCATCTTGTTTACTTATTAACTTTCCTGTTTATTGTTGTTTCCTCTTCTAGAATGAAAATGTCACAAGGTTGGAGATTTTAACTTGTACCCCAGTAGCCTGGTTGAGTGAGTGTCCAATGGTGTTCCTAAGTTGACCCCCAGTGAAGCTGTGGGCATGTCATATCCTAATAAAGCTTTCTGTTTTCCCTTCAAGATCTTTCAAAATCTGCCTCACATTTCCTGTATGTTTTTATCTTGCATGAGGTTCTTTCCTGTCACTTGTAATCTACCCAAAGTGAGTTTTATGTTGTCATCTAAATTCTGTCTGCTCTCTGGGATTCTGTTGACATCAGTCTCTCCAACCAGCAAGCCCCTCCCCTTGTGTCTTCAGTTCTTAAATGAGGCACAGCCCACTGGCCCCTCTTGTGCAGGGGGGACGCTTTTTTGTATTCCCCTGCCTGGGGAAGTGCTCCTCTGAATTCCCAGGTGACCCATATCTTTTTTATGCCGTAACTTACAGCGTTGTACCTCGCATATGTCAGAGTCATTCACGATATCCTCAGAGGAGGCACCCAATACATATTTGTTAAATGGAGAATATTATAGTTTTTTTCTCTTTTTAAACTGTAAATGTCATGGAAGGGTCTGTGTTTTATTTTCCTGTGTAACCTCCCACAGCACCTAACATGTTGGTTGAATGAGTGATTGAGTGAAAGCTATTATTCCCAACTCAAGGGTATAGTTCAAGTCAAACAACTAACAAATCTCACTATTGCAGAACATCCCTTGACATTCTTTGTCTCTTTGGACACATTGCTTTGTGTCTATCCCTATGAATTCTGTGTTTGGAACAATACTAGCAATTGATAATTGGGGCAGACAGAATTCTAAGATGATCTCACAAGATTCCTAGCCTCTGGTGTACCCATATGTTTTCCCCGTTATTCACAACATTAATCTGGGTAATGCTGTGCAAGGGTTTTGCAGATATATTTAAGGTACCAAATCAGTTGACTTTAAGAGAGGGAGATTATTCAGGAGGGCCACACCTAACCACTTGAGCCCTATAGAAGAAGAGAATTTTTTTTGTTCACAAAAAAAGAAGTCAGAGATTTGAAGCCTGAGAGTATTGGATGCAACGTAATTCTCTGTTGTTGACTTTGAAGATGGAGGGGGACACGAGATAAAAAATGTGAGTGGCCTCTGGGAACTGAGAGTGGCCCCACATGACTGCTGGCAAGGAATGAGGACTTCAATCCTACAACCGCAAGGCTGCTGAATTCTGCCACAGCCACAGGAGTTTAGAAGCGATTCTACTCAGCCTCAGATGAGGACCGCAGCCCGAGTCCTGGATTCAGCCGGATTTCAGCCCGGTTAGACCCAGAGTGGAGAACCCAGGCTTCCCACCTACAGAAACTTTGTGGTAATAAATGTGTGTTGTTTTAAGCCACTGATCATGAGAATTTGCTACACAGCAATAGGAAACTGGCACAGTGATGAAGGTAAAGGAACAGAAAACGAACCCTCAAAGAGGGCTGCAGCAAAGACAGCACCACGGAGCCCCCGGTCTCGCCTCCTGACACCAGGACTCAGCCCGCCCGCTCTAGCTCCTGCACGAGTGCGGGTCTTGCTGATTCTGTCCCCGCCACTGCAGGCATCCTCTAGAAAAGAGGATTCAGACACGATTAGTGAATGCAGGCTTTCTTTTCTTCTGGTTTTTCCTTTTAGACTTACAACAGAGCCACATATTCTTTTCCCACTGATCCCCCTCTAATAAGTGTACAGACCTGAAACAATTGACCTTAAAAAATAAAAATAAGTAACCAGCCGCCAGAGCCCTAGCAGGCAGCATTAGCATTCTCTAGTCTCCCTGGGTTGTGTCCTGTGAGTCTCAAAGAAATGAATCTTATCATTAGTCCGCTGCCAGTGACTGCACCTGACAGCTTCCTCCTCCCGCCGCAGCTGCTGAGCCAGCACAGGTGTCACAAAGCTGATGGCTCCTCAGGCGTTGGGGGCCAGGGCCACGGCGCTCTGCGCATCAGCTCCTGGGAAGCTGGACGCCCACTTGGGGCTCCCACACGTCAGAGGAGCCTCCAAATCTCTGTTCCCAGGACTTTCTCAGGTAGGGTATAAGATGCCGTTCAGAGGTCTTTGAACCTCCTTCATTTTATTGTAAGATATATCTATATATGTGTATAGTTTAAAAAATTATAAATTGAGCACCTGTGTAAAAAGTAATTATAAAACAAACATTGCTGGCACCCTGAAAAATTCCTCTTTTTCCCTTCCCTTTCTCCCCCCTGAGAGATAATCACTATCCTGAAGTTCATAAAAATTATTTTCTTGCCTCTAAAACAATCCTTAGTTTAATATGTCTGTATGCATCCCTCAATAGGAACATCCGAGCTTTGCTTGTTTGCAAACCTTATGGAAGTGGAAAGTGTGTACTCTTTTGCATCTTTCATCTTTACTCAATATTATGTTTTTGAGATTCATCTATATCATCTTATGAGTTCATTTTCATTGCTGATTAGTATTCCATTTTCTGCACAAACCACAATTTATTTATTCTTATCACGATGGGCATTTGATCTTGGTTGTTTCTAGTATTCGTTTCCTGAAGGCGCACTGCTGTGAGCATTCTTGTGCACACACGCCTGTGCAGGGGCCATCGGGGTGTGTACGGAAGCGCGGCTCTGGATGCCCACGGAACAGCTTCAGCCTCACTAGATAATGTTAAACTGCTCTCCAGATTGAATCCAAGGCCACTCCCCAAAATGGTGGTTGTAATTTCCTAAATACCTACATTTTTGCCAGCACTTGGTGTATCTATTGCTGCATAACAAATTGCCACAAACTTGGTGGCTGAAAGCAACTTAAGTTTATTATCTCGCTGTTGTGTGGGCCAGCGTCTGAGTGCAGTTTAACAGGGTCCTTTGCTTGGTCTCACAAGGCTACAGTCAAGGTGTCGGCCTGGGCTGGGGTCTCATCTGAGTGTCGGGGTTCTCTCTCAAGCTCACATAGCTTTGGAAGAATTCATTTCCTTGCAGCTGTAGGACCCAAGGAGGCTGAATCTTCAAGGCCAGCAGGAGCACACCTCTTTGACACTACACCTTCTTCTAAAGGCACCTCTGCTTAGGTCAGGCTCACTCAGCATAAGCTGCCTTTTGATAAGCTAAAAGTCCATGGGCTGCTAATCTAATCACATGACTGATAAGCCTGTTCACAGGCTCTGCCCACTTTCAAAGAAGGAGATTATGCAGGTCTTGGAGACCATCTTAGAATTCTGCTGACCACACTTTTCTTTCTTTTTTTTTGTCTTTTTTCGTGTCTGGCAACGAACCGCAACCCTCAGTGTCGCGCCTGTACCGGACCGGGACCGGCAACGGGATCGCAACCCTCAGTGCTGCGCCCGCCCCTCGCTCAGCCAGTGAGCAGGAACCGGTCTGTATGTGGGATCCAAACCCTCGGTGGGAGCGCCACCGCGCTTCCCAAGCGGCGCACTGTAGCAGTGCGCCACCGGGCCGGCCCCCGACCACATTTTTCAACTATTAGATCGTTTCATTTTGAATGTCTGAAGTTAGACAGTTTTTCATATGTTTATGTAAGACTCACATTTCTCGGGGTGTTTATTCGATATGCTCTTTGCAGATGTTTCTCTGACCTGGTTGAGCAATGTTCTTTAATAGTAAAGTGGTGTCGTGGATGACGTCTACTGAGTGCTTGTTCTTTGTCACCTGTTGACATGCGTTACTTCTTTTAATACATTTAAAACATGTTGAGTGGGTACTGATGGCTTCTCTGTCTCACAGATGGGGAAATGGAATTCGGAGGATTGAAGCAGCCTAACAAGGTCGTATGGTAGGGAGGCCACTGATTCGGTCTTTGAACCAGCTCGGTGTGTCTTCAGAGCCCACCCTCTTAATCTGTAAGGGCATCTAGCATACTAATTCGAGGGACAAGGAGATTTGTTCCATGCCATGATAGAGAGGCAGATGGTTGCTTGTTTCTTTTATAACAAAAATTTTGCTTTTATGGATGAAAGAGTGATCCCTTATGTTTTCCAGGTGAAGCCTCAGTGTCTTCCTCCTGGTGCTGTGACCTCCTACCTAGCTGCTTCTCTCCGCTCCAATCTGTTCAACACACTGTTGTCACATTACTCTTCTCCAGTCTTGGAGCTCACCATCTTAGACCCTGCCCAAATCCTATGGGACAAACTGGGACTCTGGCATCTAAGTCCTTTCTCACTCTAATAGCAAACTCCTTCCCCATCTCCACAAAGCCTCTTCTCTGTCTCTTGGATATGACCAGAATATATATAGTCCCATACTGTACTCAGACCTTTGTCCCTAACTGTAAACTCTAGTCCCCTCTTCCCCCTAGTTCTACTAATCTTTCAAGGACCACTTCAATTCATATCTTCTAAATCAATTACCCTTTAACCTTTCTGTCCACAGAGATCTTCTCTGTCTCAGAGTTCCTGTAACATTATAATTGTTACCATTTGATGCCTGGTCTGGTTCTTCACTATAATGCCATTTTTTCACATGTCCCAATAAAATCACCTACTCATTGCTATGAGGAAGTCACTGGTAAATCTGCTGCATCATTTTCCATCCTTATCCTACTTGAACTTTCCATGACAGCTTATGCTGGTAAGCAAGGATTCATCCTTGAAATTTTCCTCTCTGTTGGTTTCTAAGAACGCTTTACCTCCTAGTTTTCTTTCTACTTTGTATTGTCATCTTCACCTGTACTTTTCCTGTTCTTTGGGATTCTGTCTTTGCCCCTTTTCTCTTTTCCCTCTACTTCTAGGCACCAATGCCTCCCTACACTGCTGCCCTCTCTTCCACTGGACCATCAGCTGCCTGAGGTCAAGCACAGTGTCTGTCTCCACTGCATTCCCAGGGCCTGACCCAGACGCACAGAATGCATCCCTTGGAGCGAATGCCTTGCTTACGTGGTTTGTGAATTCCTGTAGTCACTCTGATGAGCAGTGTGTGTGACAGATGCTCATGGAGGGAGGAAGGCAGAACAGAGCTGGACAGGACTCACAACTGTAGGATGAGGACAGAGGTGCTGTGCTGGCTGGAGAAAATCCTCTTGGGAATTTTTCTTTTTTTGCATTTTTGACTTGGGGCGTGTCTATGTGGGGAATACTAGTTGTCTTCAAATATTTAGAGAGTGCTTGTGCCTTTAGTCCAATTCATGCCCTTCGGATTCCTTCGGATTTATTCAGGTTGGCTTCTTCTGGGATAGCTAGAGCTCTCTCTCTGGCCTGGCTCTCAAAGCCAGACATGGAACATTAAATCAGATAACTCACACTTAGACACCGATTTTCTGTCCTCAGAATGTTTCTACATCGTCTCATTGGTCTTCATTAGAATACCATGCGAATGAATTCATTTATTACAAACATTTCTTGTTGTAGGTACTGTTTAGAGTGCAGGAGGACCCAGGGAGAATAACCCCTATGTCACCTGGCTTCAATGGCCTCGACACAGCCCCTGCTGCCCTCATTGCCGTTGGAAGCTGAGGAAATGCAGGCCCTGACGAATGATAAGGTTTCCCACGGTTACTCTGTGTCAGTGAAGGAGCCAGGACTTGAATCCAGACCCTCCTACCCCCGCCCGTATTCTGTCTACTATACCACCTTGCTTGGCTAAATGACCTGTGCAACCCTGAAGTTCAGTGGAAATATGCTTTTCTCGCCATGTGTAGTTTGAAGTTTTGTCTTTTTCTGAAAGAGAAACATAGAAGAGCACCAGGAATAATATTTGAAGCAACACTTAGCGTTTTCTTTCAGGTTCTTCCATGTTGAATAGCCCAGATTCCAAGGAGATTTTTTTTTTTTCCTTTTTTGTCTTTTTCCGTGTCCGGCAACAGATCGCAACCCTCAGTGTCATGCCCGTACCGAACCGGGACCGGCAACGGGATCGCAACCCTCGGTGTTGCTCCCGCACCTCGCTCAGCCAGTGAGCGGGAACCGGTCTGTATGTGGGATCCGAACCCTCGGCGGGAGCACCACCGCACTTCCCAAGCGGCGCACTGTAGCAGTGCGCCACCGGGCCGGCCCATCAAGGAGATTTTTTTTTTTTTCCAATAATGATTCTGGAGCTTATCCAGGCCAGGGGGAGCTGAAAAACCTGACCAGCTCTCCAGACCCCTTAGTCTATGATGGCTGACATATTTTCCAGTGGCTAGAGAGTAGGGGGTATAAGACCCCATCCACCCAGCTCAGGCACGTTCTGACTTCCTCTGAGTCCTGGGGGCCCAGCTGTCTGGGGATCCACGCTCACCCTGCTAACTTTCCTCAGCAGAAAGCAAAGGTTATCTGAGATCACACAGCCAGGTGCATGCCTGGATTCGCTTTCCCTGGGGCTAATTATGGAACTACATTAGATAAAAGTCAACATATGTTGTAAAAGGCACTGTGTATCAGTGCTTGACAGTTTCTAACAATGTGCTCATGGAACAGCTGTCAAAGGCAGTGCTAGAAAATGAGTAATATGTTGATTTATGTATATCAGATCTGTCCTCACGCTGCTCTGTGGTGGAGAGAGCAGGCAAGCTCAGCTCTGTGGGGGAGACTCAGGAGGGCGGCCAGGGAAGGAAGGGAGCTCCCTTGTCCCAGAAGTGCCTGCAAGGGATGGCTGAAGCCTGCAGCCGCTGCTACTTTCTGAGGCCTTTTGGAGAAAAATTGCCAAGGGGACATCTGTTCCTTTTCTATAATAGAGAGCAGAATAAAATCCAAGTCTCCTAAGGTGACAGGGGCTTGCTGAGGTAATCTCCTGGGTATTTCTTGGCCTCTGGATGGGGCTTTAAGTCACACCATGGAGGAACTGTCTTCCCAATTCTATGGGGCTTTTGGAAAAGGGGGTTTCTCTTGAAGTAACTGCATTGGACTTTATAGTCAAATTAACTAATTAATTAAAAAATGGTTAATTGATAAAGATCATATATATCCAAGGTATAAAACATACATGATTGTATATATCCAAGATGTGCAACATACATGATAATTGATATATGTGTACATTGTATAATGGTTACCATCCGTCATTGCCCGCGCTGTCCCTCAGAACTTGTTCATCTTATAACTGAAAGTCTGTATGCTTTGAGCGACATCTCCCCCCTCCACGGTTAACTACTATCCTGCTCTCTGCTTCCATGAGTTTGACCCCTTCAGATTCGACATCTGCGTGAGCTCCTGCAGCATTTGTCTTTCTGTGTCTGGCTATTTTAACTTAGCACAATGCCCTCCAGGTTTATCCGTATTGTTGCCAATGACAGCATTTCCTTCTTTTTAAAGGCTGAGTAGTATTCCGTTGTGTCTATGTACCACATTTTCTTTATCCAGTAGTCCTTCGATGGACACACCGATGTTTCCACATCTTGGCTATCGTGACTAGTGCTGCGGTGAACGTCGGGGTGCGGATGTTCCTTCAACATGCTGATTTCATTTCCTTTGTATCTATACTCAGAAGTGGGATTGCTGGATCATATGGTGGTTCTATTTTTAATTTTTTGAGGAACCTCCCTACCATTTTCCACAATGAGGACTAATTCACATCCCCCCAACAGTACACAAGGGCTGCCTTTTCTTCACACCGTCACCAACACTTACCTTTCGTCTTTTTGATAACAGCCATGCAAACAGGTGAGGTGAGATCTCACGGTGGTTTTTTAATGACCAAACTCAATTTTTAAATTTGATTTTTACGTATCTCATTATATTTCCAAAGAATGTTACAAGAGGAAGTGAAGCAAGTTTTCTCTTACATTTAAAAAGCTGTCTCTGTCTTCCATGCTGTTTTCTCTTGAGGCCGTGTGAAGGGCCCACTGGTCTCTCAGAGGATCTGATTATTACATAAGGAAGCCTCTTGGGTGTTGCTTTTGAAACCTCCACTGGGTTCCAGATTTATCACTAGCTCGTCTCTCTCTGCCTCATTCTCTTTGCCTTTCCTATCCCACAAGCTCAGCCATAGTTTTCTCCTTCTCTTTAAATGGTAAGAAGCTACTCAGTAAGAGCATTAGACCCAAAGCACAAAGCCAGCCCCTGAATACTAACCGCAAATCCAAACTCTTAAATAATCACCACTAAACTTGTGGTTTGGGAGGAATCTTTCCCTAATAAACATAAATAAACAGTTTCACTTACTTGCTGGTATTTACTGGGACAAAAATAGAAACTTCCCATTGACTTCCATAGCCTCCAGGACCATATTCCTGCAGTGCCTTGGGGGATGGGTTGCAAAACACACTTGCCTTTTGTTTAAGGTGGGACACAGGGGCCGATGGAGCAGACTGGAGGGCTCCTACTGCAGGCGGGAGGTAATGAGCAGACGTGCATCCTTTCTTCTCTAGAAGGTTGTCTGTCCTCTTTCAGGTTCTGGTGCTTGTGAGGGTGTGCTCCTGTTCCTCTGTTTGCACACTCTGCAGCCACCCCGCTGGCCGGCAAGCACTGTGGTGAATGTCAGATGTCCCCTAGTGCTGTTCTGCCCTGGATGCTGCCACCGCAGAACATGTCTCTGTTATGCCAATGTATCTCTGAGTCTAGATTTGCTGAGCTCCTGGGAGGCTTCCAAGTCATAACCAAACTCCCACAACTAAATCAATGTCTAGCAATCTAGTTAATGGAGAAAGCCACTTGCAAATCCCTGCTGTGATCACTAAGATGCTGTTGGGACAGTTGATTGTATACCTAGTTAATGAAAGCATCATGGGCACTGCACATTTATTTGGCCAAGGATTCAGAATGAAGTTAAAATTCACCATAGACCAAGGGTAATTAATATAGCCAACTCAAAATTTTAATCTGCAAAAGCAGGTGTACTCTGTCCAGAGATAAGTGGTGAGTGAATAGCAGGCTGGCCAGAGTGGGATCTGTCTAAGCTCTCAGCCAGTGGTCCACAGCCTCTCCTGGAGGGCTGCACCCCTTGGGGACAGCTGCATCTCTATTAACCCAATTCCCACAATGAGTAGAGAACTTGATTGATTGGCTGTCATGAAGACAATCTTAGCTAAGCATGAAGGCACCTCAAGAGCAGTCGTGAAGACTCTACTACAGCAGTCTTGTAAAAAATGTGTCTTTCTTTACTAGTAGTCAGCAAAACATTTCAGATGAAAAGGTTCTACTATTTTAAAACAGAAAGGTAATATGGGGTGGTGGGAAGAGTATGGAATTTAGAAGTAAAGAGGTGATTACTGGTATATTAGCTGTGTGATCCTGAGCAAGTTCACTAACATCTCAGAGGCTTGGCTCTTTTCAGCTGTAAAGTGGGAATAATAATTATAGCAACCTTATGAAATTGTGGTAAAAATTGAATCAGATAATGAATATAAAAGTACTCTTCAAACTAAGTATAACTAGTTAAGTTTGCTGCATTTCCTCACAGTTGACACATTTCTCCCATGTTTTAACATTTCTAAAATCGATGTGTTTCTCTTAATTGATATGTTCTTCAGTGTGCTGGTGCTTTCTCTTTCCCCTAGAAAGTTATTACGTTGATGGCATGTCTTGCAATCAATGACTTCTTACAGACATAAAAATATGGCAGTTCAATAAAAGAAAATAGTTTTATCTGGCTCTGGAGATCAGATTTATTATTCTTCATTTGGGTATTCTGAGTCATCTATTCATGTGGCAAAGCTATCATTTATTAAGTGCATTTCATTATTTGCAACAAGATAGTACCTAGTGCAAATGCTTTTTTATGGACTTCCCATTTTCTCTTAATTATTCTTGGTTTTGTAGTTGGAACAATAGCTGCTGGCCCACATTACTTACTGGTGAGTTAAGGCATGGTGACGGTGGGAACCTTGCATGCAGCAGAGGCCCCTGGACAAGGTCTCACCCTCCCTACTGACGGAAGTGAGGGAAGGGTTTGGGACAGACCCTTAGCTTCTGAGTGCACCCTCAACCCCACCCCAGCACTTAGTTGTCAAACTCTTACACATTCCAAACAAAGAGCCCTCTAAAATAGAAAGTTTTATTGTTATTAAAAGGTAAGATTACTTAGACACCGAAATGCAGTTTTCTTTCTTCTAGATGGATTTTTATCAACTTGAATGCAGACTCTTCTTTATACCTGATTGTGCCACTTTATTTTATTTTATTTTATTTAATTTATTTATTTATTTTGTCTTTTTGTCTTTTTTCCGTGTCCGGCAACGGATCGCAACCCTCAGTGTTGCCCCCGTACCGGACCGGGGACCGGCGACGGGATCGCAAGCCTTGGTGTTGCTCCTGCGCCTCGCTCAGCCAGTGAGCGGGAGCCGGTCTGTACGTGGGATCCGAACCCTCGGACGGGAGCGCCGCCGCGCTTCCCAAGCGGCGCACTATCCAGTGCGCCACCAGGCCGGCCCTTTACAAATTCACACACTGTATCGACAATCTTATTCCCTCATTGAATTTTCTGCAGGTTTTTGTTGTCTTTTATGAGGCTGTTCCACGGAGGGAAAAAGTTAAATGGAATTTATGACGATATATTTATCTGGCTAGGTTGTCACTATTTCTAAAATACACAAAACTTTTAAGACAACAAAACTGAAAAAGTACAGATATCCATCAAAGGCTTCTCACTGGCCTCAGGAGGGATAGGAATGCATCTCACTTACAGCATGCCTTTATCAGAGGCTCCTTCTGGTTTTTTCAAGTAACCACTGTCTAAACAGAGTAGCGTGTGTGCAATTGTACACCCTGTGGGTGGTCCTATAAATATTCACCAGTAAAATGTACATAAGGCACTGATCCATGGGCTTTTTGTTCAATGATATGGTTTCAGCAGCAAAAAGTAAAATTTTGACCTACTACATCTAGTCAGTGCAAGCCTGAAATCATGATCCTGAATTCCACCTCCTTCCGTCCTTGTGGAACTCGAAAAAATATTAACAACTTTGGCCCAAAATGAAACCAAGAAGACATGGAAACACGCGAGAGCCAGGTTCAGAATTCATCTACTGCTGTCGATGGCCTCAGGGTGTTTGCAATGCAAATCTCAGAGTCATGCCTTAATCATTACCACAGGGAGACAATTAGGGTTAGAATATAGATTTCTTCATAACGAGAGCAAATAATAAGGAAATAAATACACAAAACGAAGAGAGCTAATGTGACTCATTTAGAGCAATGCTTTCATTGTGGAGGCATGAAGGATTTTTCTAACCAGAGGATGGGCTTCCAGGATTTATGGAGGCAAGATGGTGATGTCACCTCAGGACCTTGTGTTCAAGTCGAGAGTCCCCAACATCAAGGCAGTTGAGTAATTTTACATTTTCTGTTTTATACTCTGGTGGCTGAAAACTCAGGCAAATTAGATGGACCCATGTTCAACTCTCAGCTTAGCCAGTTGAAGCCCTATGACCTTGAGCAAATTCTGAAGCCTTGTTACTATCCAGGACTTTAGGTTTCCTCATCCAAACAGTGATCAGTCTCATTGGTTGGTTGTAAAGACTACATGAGAAAACATCTATAGGACACTCAATGAAATAGTCGGTCTTAGCTGTTGTAATTATGAAAGTCATGGGAATGCCAATCACATATCCTCTTGTTTTCTTCATACAACCTTGTTAACAGCAGGCTCATTGACCATCCTTCCTTTAACCTTCCTTCTTCAGAAGTTTATGTGATCAATTGCTGCTACTCGTGACAAAACATCTTGAGAAGGTAGATGTCTATAGCTGGGAGATCAATTAAACTCCCCTGCTGTGGTAATAACAGTCTCTTCTGTCAATCCACTCAGACCACAGACATCTTCTAGGGTCTGCTGGGTGCACAGTCCCATTGCTGGACTAGAATTCAGGGGCATGCATTCTAGTCTTGGCATGACCCCCACTGGCTGTGTTATCTTTGCTGTGCCATCAGACCTCACTGGGCTTTAGTTTTCTTCATATGTGCTAGATCAGTGGTCTCCACCCTGGAAGCAAATGAAAATCATCAGGGAAGCTTTTAAAAAATACCAGTGCTTAGGCACCACTGCATTTCAACTAAATCAGAATCTCTGGGATGGGGTCTGGAATTTTTTAAAAAGCCTCCCGTGTAATTCTAATGTGCAGCCTGGGTGGAGAGTCCCTAGGCCAACTCAGTGGTTTCACGTGGTGCTCTTCTAGAGCTCAGAGGAGCTGGTACTGTGGCTGGGAGACCCCAGCCCCTCGCTGCAAACAGGACAGCTGAGCTCTGGCTATAGACACTGGTTTTCTGCTTAAGGTTTTGTGAGAAGAAAGAGTTCTGCTGCTAAAAACTAAATCCAAACCTTTGAAAAATTATTGGACTCAATTGTCTCTGATGCTAGTTGGCATTATTCTCACAGTCTGGAGCCTGATTTGTTCTGGAAGTTACTATTTCTTTTCATTTCTCATCCTGGAGTCTAATCAATCTATTTTATACTTTAAGATTCAACTTGGAAATACCCATTTAATAGTAGGAAAATAATGAAATTTTGTTTTAATCATTATTTAAGGCATCAATGAAATATGCTAACATTTAAACATTAAAAGTCATATCCTTCTATATGCATGCATCGATTATTTATATAGATGATTGAATACAAATTTGAAATTTATAACAGATGTCCTGTTATTATCAGATGCCAACTGGAAATAAGGTTGTATTTACATATAAGCTGTATATCCATATATTTATACATGTGAATAAGTCATTTATCTTGTAATTTCAGCTTCTGGGTATCCATTCATGTGTGTATTCATTCATTTCTTTCTTCAAGATCTGCTTCTGGGCTGGCCCGGTGGCGCACTGGAGAGTGCGCCACTTGGGAGCGTGGCGGCGCTCCCGCCGCGGGGTCGGGTCCCCTGTGGAGGCCGGGT
>NW_007726406.1:127564-138915 GCF_000696425.1 Galeopterus variegatus | reverse complement strand
AAAAAAAAAAAAAAAAAAAAAAAAAGACAAAAAAAAAAAGGGAAAAAATAAAAAGATCTGCTTCTTATTGGATATGTGCTTTGTATGAAACCTTGTGCTATGGGAGATTGTGTGTGTGTGTGTGTGTGTGTGTGTGTGTGTGTGTGATAAATATGGAAAAACAGATACACTTGTATCAAACATGGGCCTATAATTGTCAAAGATGCCAGTTTATTTCTAGGTGCTATGGGTTTAGTTTCCTGTGCATTGAATAAAAATAGCTTTCAAGCTACCTAGGAAAAAAGTTTACAAAAATTCTACTTTGTACACTTGCTTAGTTCATGATACCTGACATATACATATATTTGGTTAAGAAAGAATAAAGTCCAATGAAAATACAAACATCTGAAAGCATTAATGATAATTAGAATGAATAATAAAAAAATGAAATAAAGACCTGATGTTAATAAATGCAGAGGTTAACCAATCCAGAAAAATGTCTGGGATGGGAAAGGAGAGGCAGAAATTGGGTTTCAAAGCAGCCAGCTATGTCTTTGGGTGAATTCAGGTAAATCATTGTTTGTCAAACCTAGGGATATTTTGAAAAACAGGATGCCTGGATCCACAAATCAGACCATCTAAGTTGGACTCTCTGGGCATGGAGCTTAGGTGTCTGCCCAGGTAATTGTAAAATGTGGCTGTGGAGGACAGTGAAGAGCCACCAGTGACTTCTGTAGTTGGGGCACATTCCACACTGGAGTTAGGCCCAGATGCACACTATTTTTGCAAGATGCTGGTAAATTCTACAAGGAGTCTCAGTGTCATGGGAGGTTAGTTGGGTTATAATTGGCCTTAATTGGCTCTCCCTCAGCTGAAACATCCTCTGCCTCCAGCCGAGTGACACTCCAAAAGGGGAGAGATGTGCGCCGACCTTTGAAAACCTCAAAGGAATCACTTCCAATGCAGCTCTTATAGCCCAGTGTCCTGCAGCTCAGCAAAGCTGATGGGAAACAGCCTTTGCAAAGTAAGATTTTTATCTTTCCCCCCAGATCAGCGGTACCAGCAGACTTGCAGAAAAAGGATTGGGAAGAAGGAGGCAGGACCCTGTCTTCTAGGTCATTATCTGCCTCTTGGCTGGTTTAAACACCACCCAGTGTCTTTTGGGCTGGCAATACCCCTTCTGGTGGTGAAATGAAACTCTATACTTATGTATTTTATTGTGAATGAGTAACATTTGATACAGGAAGGGATTTAATACTTATGACATGCTAGGTAATTAGTCTTTAGCAATTAATATGGCTTATAAGGCATCCAGGTCCTGATTTTTACTCACGTCTCCAGTTTCATCTTTTACATCTCCATGTACCAAACATGTGGAACCATCTCTTTCCTTACATAAGCCTGGTGTTCACATCTCTCTCTCTCTCTTTCTTTATCTATCTATCTATCTATCTATCTATCTATCTATCTATCTATCTATATTCTCCTCTACACACTCAGCTCAGTTTGGACAGGACCCTACTTATTCTGTCTAATACAGTGCCTTACACATAGGGGATGTTCTGATATTTTGAATGAGTGGAAAAAATACGATAAGGCAAAGCAATGAGATATTGCCTTGATTTTCAAATGGCCTAAAATCAGAATTAAAAGGTTCAAAGACAACAAGGTCCTTCCTTGTCCTCAAGGTGACTCCATTCTAGCATGGGAGCAACAGATGAGAAGATGGTGCAAAGCACAGTGCAGCAGGGGTGCAGAGGAATCTCTCACGCCTTCTTTCCTGTGGTAGACCTGGTGGAGAGCCGGCCAGGTAGACATGGAAGAAGTGGCGCAGCCTGGAAAGGGAGGGGGAGGATCGGGGCTGCCCAGGTGTACTGGTGTACAGAGTGGCCAGAGGTGAGTCCCAAGGACTAAAAAGAACTGCACATTTGTGTTAGAGTCAAAGTTATAATAGGACGAGAGGTATGTGAGGTGGTAGACATAGACAGAGAAGATTGAGGACCACTACTGCCTGGAGCAGCCTAGGATGCCAAAATGCCACTTTTATTAAGTAGAAGTCAATAGTGCTAGTGGTAGGAGCACTGAATTTGAGATTGGATGGACTTTGCTCACATCCCCTTTCTGCCACATATAAATTGTGTGTCCTTGGGCAGGATCCTTCATGTCTCCAAGCCCTCTAAAAAATGGGGTTTTACACTTGATGCTGCAACCACAGCTCACGTGGAGCAGCCAGGATCCACTACCTCAAAGGATGGGAAGTTCCAAGGGGGGCAGACTCAGATGCAGTACTCAGGGAGCGCTGGGCCACTGCTTAGCCATCCTCTTAGCTTTGCCCCACCCATGTGTAGCCTCCCTTCATATTTGCAAGGTGTTCACCAGCATCAACTGGTGGCAACCTGCTCCCTTTTTCACACCAAGGGGAGAATGGGAGAGGCTTCTCTTCTTAGAACTCCTGAGCAGTTCTCCTCTCAAGTGTCATTGCCCCAAGCTGGCTGAGGACAGATATATCGATTTCTTATTGCTGCTGTAACAAAGTACCACAAACTGGAATCAAGGAGTCGGCTGGACGAGGCTCTCTCTGAAGGCTGGAGGGAAAGACTGTTCCAGGACTGTTTCCTGGATTCTGGTAGTTCTGTATGGTCTGCAGCATACTTCTGATTGCCACATGGTGTTCTCCATGTGAAACTCTGTGTTCAAATTTCCCCTTCTTATAAGGAAACCAGTCATATTGGATAAGGGTATACCTTAATCACCTCATTTTAACTTGATTACCTATGCAAAGACCCTGTCTCCAGTTAGGGTCACATCTGAGGTGCAGGGGGTTAGGACTCCAACATATCTTTTTTTTTTTTTTTTTTTTTGGTGGGGGGAGACACAATTCAACCCATAACCACAGCCCATATCTAAACTAAACACTGCAGGGGAACAGGTATGACTGATTGGCTTAAATCTCCTGTGGTGGATGGGTGCTGGGGAGTTGTCCACAGTGCCCACACACTCTACATATAGGGCACTGGGAGAGTGACGGGGGGAGCTTGGCTCCTAGCAGAGGAAGGGCTCCTGGTGCATGGACTGCAGTCTGTGCTCTAGTAGGTTACCTGGAGTAGGTAATTAACCTCTGTAAGTTTCAGCTTGCTCAGCTGTGAAATGGAGGTGACAGCACCTGCCTGGAAGGGTGGCTGTGTCATCTAATGGGACAATAGATACAAGAGCTAAAGCATGGCTCCTGGACCCCAGTAAGTGTTTGGTACATGTAACTATCACTAGCTGTTGTTGTTATTATTACTACTATAATACCTTGCTTCTGGCCATGGTTGAAGACGCTGTCTAAGTAGAATCATTAAAAGAGATTAGAGTGTCACAAGAGGACCAGACGAAGTGAGAGCATTTGGTTTTGGAGTCTTCGAAATTAAGGCCCTGGGGATGTTCATGGGAGGATCTTTGGTAGTCTGCAATTGTAAAAACCATGCATTCAAACCAGCTAGCTTGGGACATAGCTGATGATAAGGAAACGAGGAGGATGTGGACAGAACTCTGGGGTGCACTGTGCTTAGGCTGGGAGTGCTTTGGGGAGTGGCTGGGAAGAAAAGGTGCTCCAGAAGTGCTGCAAGCAACGTCTCTCATTTGATAATAGAAGGTGTATAATTGAGTGGCATATGCTGCAAAGGAGGAGGGGTTGCTAGGCAAAATCATGGGACCAGCTTACATGTCACCTGTGTAGAGTTGGCTCAGTTGTACATCTGCTTTGTGGCCTGCAACGGGTGGAGAGAAGACTGAACCCAGGGAAAGGAGACTCTGGTGGCAAAGTTGTGGGGGCTGAAGGGAGGGTGTATTCAAGTCCAAAGCTGAGCACTGGGACTGCCTGAGCAGGAGCCAAGGCGAGTGGCATCCCACACACCACCAGGGGCCCCAACTGTAGACCCAGAAAGCCCCTCCCACCACCTGAGCAGGATCCAAGGTGAGCATCCCATGTGAGTGCCACAACCATTGTTTCTACACAGGTGGTTCGCCACAGCCATCACACCTACTACCACCGCAAGGATGGCTCACCATCACAGTAGCAGCCCGGGCTGCCTTACAGGCAGCTCACCACACACTTGACTGCATTGATACAAGAAGAGTCAACAGCAGAGTCTGCAAATAGAGGAGGAAGTCTTTCTCCTCATAGCCCACTCCAGAGTAAGAGAAGAAACAGGTGCTCTACCAGATTACCAGACATCAGTGAAAAGATACTAGAACTACAAAAAAAAAAAAAGAAAGAAAAGAAAAACCCAAGAAGATATGACATGACTGTAAGAATACAGTAATTTTCAAGTACCAGACCCCACTGAGCAGGAAACCCTTGAAATGTCTGAAAAGGAATTCTGAGCAATGATCTTAAGAATACTCAAAGAGATAAGAAAAGGCTCAATTAGAGAACACAGTGAAACAAAAAAAAAATATCCAGGATATAAAGGAGGAAATTTACAAAGAGATTAATACCTTAAGAAAGAATGTAGCAGAACCCCTGGAACTGAAGAATTCACTCAATGAAATAAAAAACACAGCAAAGAGCTCGAACAACAGGCTAGAGAAAGCAGAAGAAAGAATTTCAGTTCTCAAAGGTAGTCTTTTAAAAATAATCCAGCCAGATAAAAAAAAATTTTTTTAAAGGAATTTTAAAAAATTGAAGAAAATCTAAGAGAGTTAGCAGACAATCTCAAGCTCACAAACATCCAAATCATGGGTAGTCCAGAAGGGGAGGAGAAAGGAAAAGAAGCATTGAAAACCTATTCAAGGAAACAATAACAGAAAACTTCCCAGTTGTAGGGAGGAGACACAAACCTTCAGATCCAGGAAGCCCAAAGATCCCCAAACAGATTCCATCATAAAAGATCCTCTCCAAGACACATTATAGTCAAACTGGCAAAGCTCAAAGTCAAAGAGAATTCTAAAAGCAGCAAGAGAAAAGCATCAAATCACCTATAAGGGAGCCCCCATCAGATGGACAGCAGACATCTCAACTGAAACCCTACAGGTCAGAAGAAAATGGGATGATATATTCAAAATACTAAAAGAAAAATGTTGCCAGCCATGAGTTCTATACCCAGTACAGCTATCCTTCAGAAATGAGAAAGAAATAGTGTATTTTCCAGACATACAAAAATTGTGGAGGTTCACCACCACACGAATAGCCCTGAAAGAAATTCTAAAGGGAGTTCTCCATTGGGAATCCAAAAAATGATAATCACTGTCATGGATACACAAGAAAGAGCAAAACCCACCCTTAAAACAAAAATGTAATGAGAAAGAGGAAGAAGCTAAATTATACCACCACAAGAATCCAACTGACATTGAAGGTGAAAAATAAAAGAGGAAGAAAGGAACAAAAGACATGAAAAAAGAGACATTGCAACCAGTACCACAGAAACACAAAGAATCATTAGAGACTATTATAATCTAATATATGACAACAAATTTGAAAACCTGAAGGAAATGGATAAATTTCTCGACACCTACAAACTACCAAGACTGAACCAAGAAGAAACGGAAAGCCCGAACAGACCAATAACAAGCAATGAGATTGAAGCAATAATCAGCAATCTTCCAACAAAGAAAAGCCCAAGACTGGATGGCTTTACTGCTGAATTCTGTCATATCCTTAAAGAGGAATTAAAGCCAATTCTCTTCAAACTATTCCAATAAATCAAAACAGAAGCCTTTCTCCCAAACTCATCCTATGAGGCCAGCATCACCCTGATACCAAAACCAGACAAAGATACAACAAAAAAAGAAAACTACAGGCCAATATCCTTGGTGAACATAGATGCAAAAATCTTCACCAAAATATTAGCAATTAGAATACAGCAACACATCAAAAAAATTATACACCACGATCAGGTGGGATTCATTCCGGGGATGCTGGTTGAACATACACAAATCAATAAATGTGATACACCACATCAACAAAACCAGGGACAAAAACCATACGATTATCTCAATACATGCAGAAAAAGCATTTGACAAAATTCAACGTCGTTTCATGATATAGACTCTCAGCATATTAGGTATAGAAAGAAGTTATGTCAACACAATAAAAGCCATATACAACAAACCAATCACCAATGTCATCCTGAAACAGGAGCAAGACAAGTCTCACCACTCCTATTGAACATAGTATTGGAAGTACTGACCAGAACAATCAGGCAAGGAGAAGAAATAAAGGGCATCCAGATTGGACAGGATGAAGTCAAACTGTCCCTGTTTGCAGATGATATGATCCTATATATAGAAAAACTCAAAGATTCTACCAAAAAACTCTTAGAGCTGATTAACAATTTTAGTAATGTCACTGGATATAAAAACAACACCCCCAAATCAAAAGTGTTTTTATACTCCAATAACGAATTAGCAGAAAAAGAAATCAAGAAAGCAAACCCATTTATAATAGTTGCCAAAAAATACAATAAAATACCTAGGAATTAATTTAACCAAGGAGGTGAAAGATCTCTACAATGAGAACTACAAAACACTACTGAAAGAAATTAAAGAGGATACAAAAAGGTGGAAAGACATTCCATGCTCTTGGACTGGAAGAATTAACATCGTGAAAATGTCTTTACTACCCAAAGCAATCTACAGATGCAATGCAACCCCCATCAAAATACCAATGACATTCTTCACAGAAATAGAGAAAACAATCCTAACATTCATTTGAAACAATTAAAGACCCTAAATAGCCAAAGCAATGCTGAGCAAAAAAAAAAAAAAGGAGGCATAACACTACTAACTTCACATTATATTACAAAACTATTTTAACCAAAACAGTGTGGTACTGGCATAAAAAGAGACACTTAGACCAATGGAACAGAATAGAAAACCCAAGAATTAACCCACACACTTACAGCCAACTGGTCTTTGACAAAGGCAATAAGAACATACATTGGGACTGCCTCTTCAATAAATGGTGCTGGGAAAATTGGACACCCATATGCAGAAGAATGAAGCTGGACCTGCCTGTTACCATATACCAAATCAACTCAAATGCATTGCAGACTTAAATATAAGACCTGAAACCATAAAATTACTAAAAGAAAACATAGGGGAAACACTTCAGGAAGTGGGACTGGGCAAAAACTTTCTGAATAAGACCCCAAAAGTACAAGCAACAAAAGAAAAAAATAAACGGGTGGGATTATATCAAACTAAAAAGCTTCTGCATAGCCAAGGAAACAATAAACAAGGTGGAAAGACAACCTATGGAATGGGAGAAAATATTTGCAAAGCATACATCTGACAACGGACTAATATCCAAAATATATAAGGAACTAAAGCAACTTCACAGTAAAAAACCAAAAAGTCTAATTTAGAAATGGGAAAAGGAGATGAAAAGACATTTTTCAAAGGAAGGCGTACAAATGGCCAATAGGTACATGAAAAAATGCTCAGCATCACTAAATGCAAATCAAAACCAAATGAGATATCATCTCACCCCAGTTAGACTGGCCATTATTAAAAAGACTGAGAATAACAAATGCTGGTGAGGATACAGGGAAAGAGGAACTCTTCTGCACTGTTGGTAGGACTGTATATTAGCACAGCCATTATGGAAAACAGTATGGAGTTTCTTCAAACAACCACAGATAGAACTACCATATGATCCAGCATTCCCACTACTGGGGATATATCCAAAAAAATGGAAATTGTCATGTCAAAGGAATACCTGCACTCCCATGTTCATCGCAGCTCTATTTACAGTAGCCAAAATATGGAACCAACCTAATGTCCATTCATGGACAACTGGGTGAGGAACATAATAGAATACGACTCAGCCATAAAAATGAACGAAATTCTGCTATTTGCAGCAGCGTGGATGAACCTGGAGAAAGTTACATTTGGTGAAATAAGCCAGGCACAGAAAGAGAAATACTGCATGTTCTCACTCATGAATAGGTGCTAAGAAAGAAGGAAAGAAAGATAGATACATAGTAAGAAAAAGGAAAGAGAAATAAAGAAAGAAAAGACCACAATAATATGCTGAACTTTTGGAGAGAACAAACCTAAGGACACTACAGGTGGAGGGGAGGAAGGGGGGCTGAGGAGTGATTGGTTTGGTAAGTGTCATAACGAATAATTATGATTTGTAATAATGAATATGCTAGTAACAAAAAAGAATTAAAGAAAAAAAGGCTGAGCTCTGGGTAGGTCGCTGGTGTTTTGGGGCAATCCAAAGGGCAGACCAGAGGTGGAGCAGCAGGGCATGTGTTTTGGACTACAATGGGGTAATTGCAAGCTGTGCCCCAGTGTGGAGTTCCGTTTGGGGAGTATTCAGAAAGGAATGCCAGGTCGGAATCCTTCTTTGGGCACCAAAGCCCTGGAGGGTGGAAGAAGATCCTGCAGCTATTCAGAAGCATTAGGGCATCGTGTCGAAGTTCTATCCCCGGAGACACAGTCCAGCTAGATTATAATCTGGACGTCAGGGGGCTGAGGAAACTGTGGGTCTGGCCCACATAGATGCACTAGTAGAGAAGCACAAGAAGCTAAAACTGTAGATGCACATTTGGGGCTGGGGGCGGAGATGATGACTCCTTAGGAGGAATATGCTATATAAATTCTAAGCTTTTTTCTGTAGTCTGGACTAAGTTCAAGGCTCTGCAAATGTTATAAAGCAAAAAGAAATTTTTTCCAACCTTGTCATAATACTTTGAATTGATCAAATGAATGCATACTATAATTATTTAGTGGTTTATTTTTAATTTGTGGGTTTAAGCATTATGCTTTTGTGATGCAGTCTTTGTTTATGGTTGGCTTATACTTTTATTGTCTGTTCTACCATATAATCCTCTGGAAAAACAGGAATTGGGTCTATGTCAATATACTCTGTACTGCTTAGCAAAGTTTATGACTAAAGATAATTAATTCAGTATATTTCTTTTGAGTAGTGCAAACTTTTGGAAAGACATTCTTTTATTAATGGAAAATCTTTCCAGTGTGGGAAGCAATGATCAGGTACTAATATACTCATGTTCTGCAAGTGAAGACTGAGGGGGCGGTAAAGAAATTGTCATAAGACCCTTGGTTCCTGGTCTCCTGGCTGTGCACAAATGTTTCCTAATAAGGCAGTCATTCCTAAACTTTGCTGCACATTGAAATTAGCTGGTCATTAAAATATATATATAAATGCTTGGCTTCCACCCCCAGACACTCTGATTCAATTGGTGGTATAGAACTGCTTCCTGAGCATTTTTATTTTTACAGGCTCCCTGGATGATTCTATTGTGCAGCAAAGTTTGGGAATCACTGTCCTCAGGAATCTGACAATTCAGATGAATAATATCATTATTGCATCTTTTGAGACACAAATAATAAAACATATTATAAATCTGTATGATACTTATTTCTGAATCGGTATCAAAAATAGAACACCATAAATATTACCCTATCATATAGAATAAAACAACATCATAAGTGGAATATAGGAAAGACTAAATAGCCTAGAATTAGGTATATAAATATTCAACAATATAATGTACGGTGAAGGAAGACTTGAGGATTGGTAAGAAAGGGAACTATTATTTAGTTAGAAATATTGCCTAGCTATTTTCAAAACTCAGTTTAAATTGTTAGGATTTTAGGGGTTTGGTAATTTACTTCCTCTACACTGCCCATGTTCAAAATGAGTTGCAAGATGAACGTAGAGTCAGGAATCTTGCAGTCAATATCTTACCCTGGTCACTCCTGATGACTGGGTGGAGGATGTGGGTCTATATCTGCTAGAACACCAGAGGTGCTACCACTTTGCTCCTGGGCTACAAGCTGTGCCCAGATGCAGCTGTTGGCAGCACTAGACACGTCAGGTGTTTCCAGGGGCCAACTCTTGTAAAGCCCCAGGGCAGAGGAGCAGAGAGGATGAGAGCTTGTAGCAGGAGGGCAGAACCCAGGAGGAAAAGAGGAAGCGCCTAGCCTGCTCCCATGCAGGCCGATCAGATAAGTCACCTGCCTTGGGTAAAAAAATCAAATCAAAACAAAGCAAAACAAATAAACCAGCATGGGGAAGAGAGCTCTCTACCTGGAAGCTTGAAGGAATGAATGGGGAAAGGAGGCCCCATACCCAATGAGACAACCTCTCTATGCATCCACTAATTTCACGTAGATCACAGAATTAAATGTAAGAGAGTAAACCCTTGAAAAAACTGGGGGAGTATTTAGATGGCTATTTTTCTGCCTTTTGAATGAGGACGGGCTTTCTTAGCATTGGAATGGTGGCAAGAATCACAAAGAAACAGATCAATAACTTTGACTACACACAATTTGGGGGCTATCAGATTATTAAAGATTTTTTAAAATCAAGATAATACATGCTGGTGGGAGTATAAATTGAAACAACCTCTCTGGATATAAATTTGGCAATTTATTTTAAGAGCTCGAACATGTTCATATCTTTTGACTCAATAATTCCACTCTTAGAAACCTGAGAATGTAATCAATGAAAGGTCAGAGATTTATATCCAAAGATGTTCATTCCAGGTTGTTCGTCATAATGAAAAAAATGGAGCCACCTAAATGCCCAGCAATAGGGGAATGATTAAGTAACTAAGCATGCCTCCATACGAAACTGACTGTTGTGTTTCAGTTTAACGTGGAGCTTTTGAACACTTTTTAATGATAAAATGCTTGCAAAAAATTAAGAAATGCAGGGTACAAAAATAAACGTGTAATCATCATTGTGCAGGAAATAAAATTTGTTTTTGGAAAATATTGGAGGGAAATGCATCAAAATGCTAATAGTGGTTGGGAATATGGTCATTCTGGTTTTATTTATTAAAAATAAAAATTCTGGTTTTACATTATTTTTAGATGAGTGTATGTAAATATAATTATTTTTTTAAAGTGCATATTCTTAGTCGAGATCTGAAAGTCACGGAGGCCTTGGGCATACCGGTCTGGTGGTGTTGGAACCAAGAATGAAAACTACCTGGAAACAATGCGGCGGTGGGAAGAGGGGGACAAGGTTTCCCTGCCAGCAGCTGAGAGATGTGTGAAAACAACGGGCTGCTAGAAACGCACGGGGCTCATGCCACCAGCTCTTTCAGGGCAGACGTGGTGTAGCGACACAAAGAGACTTTGAAGAAGTACAAGGCACTTGCTCTTTTATTAATTTCTTAAAATAGGCCATCAGCCGGGTGGACGTAGACTCCCATGAGTACTCGCAGGACCGAGGGAGGCCACGGTCCACGGAGGTTGACGGGGGAAGAGCACTCGGTGCAGAGGCTCAGCGCAGGGGAGCAGCCTGGCGGAGCGCGCAGTCACGGCGGCGCCGGGGCCCGCCCGGGAACCGCGTCCTCCAGCCCGCGCCGCGCCGCGAGCACCTGCGCGAGCAGCGGCTGCCCCCC
>NW_007726406.1:87140-126651 GCF_000696425.1 Galeopterus variegatus | reverse complement strand
GAGCACCTGCGCCCCGCGCCCCTGCCCGGGCACCGACGGCTGCGCGCGGCCCGAGCCCAGACACTGCGCGGGGGCGGCGGGACGTCCGGAACGGCCCCCGTCTGTCTCTCCCGCCACGTGAGGCCGGGCGGATTTGTATGCAAATCTGGTTCACTAAATTCCTAACTGTGCTATTTCATCGAGGCTTGGTGGCCTCGTACGGATTTAAATATGAGTGCGACAGGCCCTGCAGTTGAAGACCTCGTGTTGAAAAAGAGACCGAGGTTCAAAATGAAACGAGTCCTCCGAGGTTAGGCTTTGCCTTCAGCCTTTTCCCTTCCACCCCTCTTTTTTAAAAAATGTGGTTTTTTGTTTGTTTTCTCTGACCTTAAATGTTTGGGAGGGGGGGAGAACCCAGAAAACAAAAACACATATTCAGATTGGTGTTTGACCTTGAGTTGAAATTTGGAAATATTTAGAAATTGTATTTCTCCTTTCTGAAAACGTGCCCTTTTTAGAGTTTTGGTATTATTTATTTTTATTTCTTTTTTCTTTTTTTTTCGTTAAATTTTTATTTTGTCAATATACACTGTATATGATTATTAAGGCCCATCACCGACACCTCCCTCCCTCCTCCTTCTCTCCCCTCCCAAAAAGAAATACCAGGTATGCGTTCGACTTGATGATTTAAAAAGAAATACCAGGTATGCGTTCGACTTGATGATTTAAAAAGAAATACCAGGTATGCGTTCGACTTGATGATTTAAAAAGAAATACCAGGTATGCGTTCGACTTGATGATTTAAAAAGAAATACCAGGTATGCGTTCGACTTGATGATTTAAAAAGAAATACCAGGTATGCGTTCGACTTGATGATTTCCATTCCTTTGGGTATATTCCCAGCAGTGGGATAGCTGGATCGTATGGTAGATTATTTATTTTAAAACACACCCCAAAATAAAAGCTGGGGACAACCATGCTCCCTCCTTCTGTTAGGATCTCTGCATTTTCAATATGGACAGCAACGTTAAAGAGCAGGAAGAGGAGTGGCTGATCTGTCACGATCTTTGCCACCGTTGCCCTCTTTTCTGTATTTGATGCTGCTGAGCCCAATCTAGTTTTAAATGTCTGAATTATTAAACAGAACATGATGTAATTGATTCAGGATTAAGAAGTTCGAACAAGGCGCAGTGACATGAGACACGGGCAGCAAGGGTGAGGTGGAGACTTTTACAACATGCAGTGATGTTTCAGAAATAGGTATTTAAACAGTCAGTGGTATCCCGATGCTGCTCCAACTGTGCCTCTGTCTGGAGTTTCTTCCTGTGTACTTGGCAAAGTTGTGGTTCTGTTGGCTGCCTAATTAATAGTGCTTTGGGGACTGGTCCCTCTGCAGGCTACGGGCGTGTTCTAGAGAATTGGGACTGGGTTGGATTAGGGGACTGGGTTAGAAAGGGGAAATATTTCATGGTCAGTGTCTCATTTGCTTTTCTCCACTGACTCCAGCAGGCACAAGGACCTAAATCAACTTGGGAACAGTAGGGAGGAGAGAGGAGAGAAGGAGCCAATCTGTTCTGGTGTCTGTCTCCCCGATCCTTGGAACAGAGAGACAGCATCACCTCTGAGCTCAAGTGTTCTCGTATGGGGAAAGCGTCCTTTTAAAGAATTAGTCTTCAGCATTCTGTCAATTAAGGCCTCCAAATCTGGGTGAGTAATTAAATGCCAGCTGACAGTAAATATCAAACTGCTTGGGAGCTGTAGCGAGATATAGACAAGTGGATTCAGTGTGATTGCTTTAGTAATTTGCTTTTTAATCTTTAATACCAATTAAATGCAGAGGAGCTGAAGCCTGTGTATTGCCCAGATGAAACAGCCCATTAGCTGATGCTTGAGCTGTCCAGCATGGATTTCTTGGCTATGGTGACTGCACCAGCTCTAGGGAGACAGAAAGTTTGATTGGCAGTGACTAGTGGACCCTATGCCATCTGCAGAAAGAGAAGCCCCCTGCCCTCAAGGGACTGGCAGGGCCACATGTTCTTGAAGCTTATGGTCAGTGGCCTCCCCTATCAATAGACTTTTTGCTCTTGTACTGCTTATCATGTGATTATTTGCCATCTACTTGATGAAGTGTTTGCTCAAGTCTTTTGCCTATTTTTTTTAAATTTGGATTTTTGTGTTTTCTCTTATGTTTTGAGAGTTCTTTACATATTCTGGAAACAAACCAGATATGTGATTTACAAATATTTTCTTGCACATTTTGTGTAAATCTCTAAACTTCTAAAGGAAAGATAGGATAAAATCTGTTTTACCTTGGGTTCGGCAAAAAGTTTTCAGATACAACATGGAAAGCACAATCCACAATCACAACTCAGAATAGCCTGGAGCGGCAGCACAGGAGATGAGGACGTCACTTGCACCTTCTGTGCACTAGAATCACAGCAGGACTTAGTCCACAGAAGGACACATAGAAGCCCTGTCATCTCTGGATCCACTGGCTTTCACATCATGTAGACCTCACTAGTTCTCTGGGCTGCTCTAAGGAAAAACGTAGCCCGGCCAATTCTGTGGAATGAATAGACATGAAGGGAAGAGGTGGACGGGCCACAGAGAGCTGTGGCAGAGCCAGGGGCAGCCCCAGGCAGCCCAGCCCTGGGCTCCTCCTCGCTACACTGGATTCTGGTGCTCTGGGAGAGGATCCATTCCACAAATGACTGTTGAGTGCTGAAGGCCTGCTTTGTACTGGTGTTTTTTTTACTTTTTCTTTCTTTTTGTACTTTAGTATCCTAGGAGACAAACTCATTTCCATCAGCTTTTCACCTATTTTTTTACCCTCAATAACAGCTAGTATAAAAGCAAGGGGAGGAACAACCCAAATATCATAAAGACAGTGAAAGCCTGAAGAACTGTCACAGATCGAAGGAGACTGTGGGGACATGCCATCTAAATGCACTGTGAATCCTGGGTTGCATCCAGCATAAAAGGTGGACATTGATGAGAAAAATGGTGGTATGTGAATAATGTCTGTAGTTAATAGTATTGTAGCATTATTAATTTATTGGTTTTGTTAATTGTACTATATTTATATAAGATGTTAACATTAGGGAAAATTAGGAAAAGGGAATGGGGAATTTTCTTTACAAACTTTGCAAATATTCTGTAAGTCTAAAGTTCTCACACATCAATATGTTTGCCAAGGTGGTTAACTGGAGGCAGCCAGCTTTTGCATGTGGGATAGCGAAAGTCTGAAACAACAAGTGGACAGTCACATGTAGAATAGAAAGTCTAGAAGAAAGCTCCAGAATTCAGCAAAACAGTGAGGAAAATCCCCTAAGATTTGGATGCTCAGAAAGACAAGGAAAGCACCCAACTGGGACTGGTGCAGAGCTTGGATAGACCCTGCACTGTTTGGAAAAGGTGGGTGAGGAAATTCTGAAGTTAGCATTCCCTCTACCTACAGTGCAAGCTACAAGGGAGCCACAGAGCCCTTGCAGATCATGAGCTCAGTGTGGGGAGCTGCTGGGAGCACATGTGACTGCATTTTTCCAGTAGGAGAGTGCACATGGGGTTCCCCACCCCCAGATCCTGGGCTATCGAAGGACGTCACCGTTTTGGGATCAGAGGCAATACCAGAATGCACTTTGCCTGGGGACCCAATAGCGTGAGAATCTCCACATCCCTAGGGCCCTCTGAACACATTGGAACCCTGGAATCAAAATCCACAAGGCACCCTGCACTCCTGGGAGCAGGTGGTCCAGTGTAGTGCAGATGCCACTCTCAGGACAGAGGGAGCCAGTGTGTAGACTTTCTGGAGCCCAAGAGCTGACTGATTTGGGACTTCTGCAACTGCTGGCAGCCCTGCTTTCCTTGATGAGGTGCCTGCCCATCTCTCTCAGGGACACAGTGTCTAGGCTGGCTCCAGGTAGCCCACCAGGGACTACCTACCCCAGTGGGGAAGTTTCACAAAAAGCACCCACCTCTTCTGGGGTATGGAGTGCTGCATGACAATGGCAAACTTGCCTAGAGCCACTCACTCCAGCAGGGAACCTGTGGAGAGTCCTGCTCGTCTCTCCCAAGGGCACAGAGAAGTGTCCCAGCACTCTTTCCATGGTATGCAATCCACGCAAAACCCTGGCAAACCTGCCCACTTTAGCAGAGGAACAGCCAATTGCCACAATACCTCTCCTCAAAACCTGAAGCCCTGATGGTGACCCCAGTAACCTCATCCAGGGTTCCTCACTTTAGGTTAGGAAACACTGAGTGCACCAGCACATCTCCATGGTGCTCAAGGCCCTGCCTACAACCCCAACAACCCTGCCCAGTGTCACCCACTCCAATAAGAAATGGCCAAGTGCCTGACAGCCTAGGCTACAGAGGCACCCACAGACAGCTCTAAGGTTGAATATAATCAAAGGAGCCATATGAAGACTACACTATTGTGATCATCCAGAACCAAACCCCAAAAACCATCCCTGATTGTCACTAAATACCTCTACATGAAAGAGTTTCTCCCTTCAAAAATTACTCCAAAAAATCAAATGAAGTGACTGTCCCACAAGATGCCGAGACATCAGCATAGGGTTACAAAAGCATGAAAACATAAGGAAACATGACACTCCCAAAGGAAGACAATAATTCTCCAGGGCCAGACCCCAAACAAAAGGAAACCTTAAAAATGCCTAAAAAGGAATTCTAAATAATAATCTTAAGGAAACTCAACAAGGTGCAAGAAAATATAGATAGACAACACAACAAAGTCAGAAAAACAATTAGAACCTGAAGGAGAAATGCAAGAGACAGATATCCTAAAAGAGAATCAAGCAGAAATCTTAGAATTGAAGAATTCATTCAATGAAATAAAAAATACAGCCGAGAGCTTAAACAACAGGCTAGAGCAAGCAGAAGAAAGAAAGAACTCAGTAAGGGAGGAAAAAGAAAAAGAATTTAAAATAACGAAGAAAGCCTGCAAGATCTAAAGAACAATTTAAAACACCCATAACATTCATATTATGGGTGTTCTGGAAGGGGAAGAGATGGGAAGAAGGCATACAAAACCTATTTAACAAAATAATAATTGAAAACTTCTCAAGTATGGGAAGAGATATGGATTTCTCTTATAGATCCAAGAGGCTCAAAGGTCCCCAAACAGATTTAATCCAAAAAAAAGTTCTCTCTGAGACATATTGTAATCAAATTGTCAAAAGTCAAAGACAAAGAGAGAATTCTAAAAAGAGCAAGAGAAAAGTGTCAAGTCACATAAAAAGGAAACTCCATCAGACTAACAGCAGATTTCTCAGCAGAAACCTTACAGGCCAGGAGAAAGCGAGATGATATATTCAAAGTACTGAAAGAAAAAATAATGCCAGGTAAGAATGCTATACTCAGCAAAGCTATCCTTCAGAAATGAAGGAGAAATAGCATCTTTCCCAGACAAACGTAAACTGTGGGAATTCATCACCATTAGACCAGTCCTACAAGAAATCCTTAAGGGAGTCCCACATCTAGAAGCAAAAGAACAATAACTATCATCATGATAACATGCAAAAGAATAAAAATCATTGGTAGAGCAGATATATAAATGAGAAAAAGGAAAGAAATTATATCTCATCACTGCAAATAAACCAACAAATAGCAAAGAAAACCATAGAAGAGAAAGAAAGAAACAAAACATATATAAAACAGCCATAAAAGTATTAACAAGATGTCAGGAGTAAGGCAATACCTTTCAGTAACAACCTTGAATGTAAATGGATTAAATTCCCCATTTAAAAGACATAGACTTGCTGAAACCCAAGACCCAAGTATATGCTGCTTACAAGAAACTCACTTGACCTGTGAAGACACACATTGATGAATAGTGAGGGATGGAAAAAGGTATTCCAAGCAAATGGAAACCAAAAGTAAGCAGTAGTAGGTATACTTATATCAGATAAAATAGACTTTAAAGCAAAAACTATAAAAAGAGACAAAGAAGGTCATTGTATAATGATAAAGGGATCAATTCAGCAAGAGGATATAACAATTGTATTTATATATACACCCAACATCGGATCACCCAGATATAGAGGGCAAATATTATTGTATCTAAAGGAAGAGATAGACCCCAATATAATACTAGCTGGAGACATTAATACCACTGTCTTACCATTGTACAGATCAGCTAGACAAAAGATCAACAAAAGAACATTGGATTTAAACTGCACTATAAACCAAATGGATTTGACAGACACGGAACATTTCATCCAACAACTGCAGAATACATATTGTTCTCATCAGCACACAAATCATTCTCCAGGATAGAACTCATGTTAGGCCACAAATCAAATCTCAACCGTTTAAAAAAAATTGAAATCATATCAAATGTCTTTTCATTACCCAATGGAACAAAACTAGAAATCAATAACAAATGAAACTCTGGAAACTATACAAATACAGGAAATTAAATAGCATGCTCCTGAATGACCAATTGGTCAAAGAAGAAGTTAAGCAGGAAATCATGTAATTCCTTCAAAGAAATGAAAATAGAAGTACAACATGCCCAAACCTACAGGATACTATAAAAGCAGCACTAAGATGGAAGTTTACTGTACTAAGTGCTTATGTCAAAAAAGCAGAAAGATTTCAAATAAACCACCTAACATTGGACCTCAAGGAACTAGAAAAGCAAAAGCAATCCAGTCATAAAATTAGTAGATGGAAAGAAGTAATAAAGCTCAGAGCAGAACTAAACAAAATACAAATAAAAAAATCAATACAGAAGATTGATGAAATGAAAATTTGGTTTTTGAGAAGCTCAACAAAATTCACAAACTGTTAGTTAGATTAGGAAAAAAAGAGAGAAGACCAAAATAGCAAAAATTAGAAATGAAAAAGGAGACATTACAACTGATACTACAGAAATGCAATGAATCATTAGAGGCTTTTATGAACAACTATACTGAAACAGATGGGAAAATCTGGGTGAAATGAATAAATTTCTGGACACACACAACCTACCAAGACTGAACCAAGAAGAAACAGAAAACTTGAACAGACCAAGAAAGACTAACGAGATTGAATCAGTAATCAACAGCCTCCCAACAAAGAAAAGTCAGGGATTGGATGACTTCACTGCTGAATTCTACCAAACCTTTAAAGATATTTTAGTAAGAATTCTTCTCAAACTATTTCAAAAAATTGAAATAGAGGCCTTTCTCCCAAACTCATTCTACAAGGCCAGCATCGCACACATACACACAAATAAAACTATAGGCCAATATCTCTGATGAGCATAGATGCAAAAATTCTCAACTAAATTTTAATAAACTGTACCCAACAGCACATCGGAAAGATTATACATCATGATGAAATGGGATTTATCCCAGAGATACAAGAATGGTTCAACATAAGCAAATCAATAAATGCCATATACCACATCAATAAAATGAAGGACAAAAATGATATGATTGTCTCAATAGATGCAGAAAAAAGCATTTGATAAAATTCAATATTCCTTCATGAGAAAAACTCTCAACAAATTAGATGTAGACAGAAAATATCAACACAATAAAGGTATATATGGCAAACTCACAGTTCTTAGGGGAAAAGCTTTTCTTCTAAGAACAGGAACAAGACAAGGATGCCCACTTTCCCCATTCTTATTTAACATAGTACTGAAAGTCCTACCCAGAGCAATTAGGCAAGAGAAAGAAATAAAGGGAATTCAAATTGGAAAAGAGGAAGTCAAATTGCCCGTTTGCAGATAATGTGATCTTCTACATAGAAAAACCTAAAGACTCCACCAGAAAACTCTTAGAACTGATAAACAAATTTAGTAAAGTTGCAGAACACAAAATCAACATACAAAAATTTCTATATACCAACAACAAACTAGCTGGAAAAGAAATCAAGAAAGAAGTTGACTACAATAGCTAACAAATAAAGTTTAAAAAAAATACAATAAAATACCTAGAAATAAATTTAACCAAGGAGGTGAGATCTCTGCAATGAGAGTTACAAAGAAATTAAATTTCTTTGTAAGAATGAAATTAAAGAGGACACAAGAAAATGGAAAGAAATCAATCTCATGGATTGGATGAATTAACATTGTCAAAATAGCCATACTACCCAAATTGATCTACAGATTCAAAACAATCCCTATCAAAATTCCAATGATATTCTTCACAGAAATAGAAAAAGCAGTTCTAAAATTCATATGATACCACAAAAGATCCCAAATATCCAAAACAATCCTTAGCAAAAAGAACAAAGCTGGAGGCATTTCCCATTTGATTTCAAAATATACTGAAAAGGTATAATAATAGAAACAGCATGGTACTGCACAAAAACAGACACATAGGCCAATGGAACAGAATAGAGAACCCAGAAATAAATCCACATATCTACAGCCAACTGATCTTTGACAAACGTGCCAAGTACATACACTGGGGAAAAGATGGCCTCTTGAATAAATAATGCTAGGAAAATTGGATATCCATATGCAGAAAAAAAGAGAGTAAAATCCTGTCTCTCACCATATACCAACATCAACTTGAAATGGATTAAAGACTTAAATGTAAGACCTGAAACTATAAAACTATTCAAGGAAAACATAGGGGAAACACTCCAAGACATTAGTCTGGGTGAAAATTTTATGGAGGAGACTTCTAAAGCACAGGTAACAAAAGTAAAAATAGACAAATGAGATTTCATTAAACTAAAAGATTCTGCTCAGCAAAAGAAACAATCAACAGAGTGAAGAGGAAAGTAGCAGAATGGGAGAAAATATTTGTAAATATTTTCATTCATTTGACAAGGGATTAATATCCAGAATATACAAGGAACTTAAACAACTCAACAGCAAAAAACAAATATTCTGATTAAAAAGTGAGCAAACAACTTGAATCAACATTTCCTAAAAGAAGACATACAAATGGCCAACAGTTATATATGAAAAAAAATGCTCAACATCACTAATCATCAGAGAAATGCAAATCAAAACTGCAATGAGATATCATCTCATCCCAGTTAGACTAGCTACTATCAAAAAGATAAAAAAAACCCAACAAATGCTGGCAAGGACGCGGAGAAAGGGAAACTCATATACTGTTGGTGGGAATGTAAATTAGGACAGCCACTATTGAAAAATGTATGGAGATTTCTCAAAAATCTAAAAATAGAATTGCCATATGATCCAGCAATCCTGCTGCTAGGTATTTATTCAAAATAAAGGAAATTTGCATACCGAAGAGATATCTGTACCCCCATGTTTATTGCAGTGCTATTCACAACAGCCGAGATATGGAATCACCTTGGTGTCCACTGACAGAGGAACAGATAAAGAAAACATGGTATATATACATAAACAATGAAATACTACTCAGTCATAAAAAAAATGAAATCTTTGTCATTCATGGCAACATGGACGAACCAATAGCTACAAGAGAGGAGATCAAATGTTCTCATCACAAAGAAATTAGTAAGTTATGCAATGATGAATATGCTAATTACACTGAATTGATCATCACCCATTGTATACATGTACTGAAATATAACTCTGTACTCCATTAATATGTTCAATCAATACATTTCAATAAATAAATAAATAAAAATAAAGTTATTTCAAAATAAAAAATGTAAGAAATACTCATCAGTTGTCTCCAGTGTTGAAAACCCTGATGGTGAACTGTGTGAGTGTTTCAATGGCTTCACGTTCCCATCAGCACATGGTAGGGACAGTCTTTATAATTTCGGACATTCTAGTAGATGTGTAGTGGCATCTCACTGTGGTTTTGATTGGCATTTCCTTAACGACTAATGACTTCGGGCATCTTGTCATATGCTTATTTTATTTGCCATGTATTTGATGAAGTACCTGTTCAGAGCTTTTGCTAATTTTTTCAAATTTAGATTTTTGTTTCCTTTCTTGTTTTTTGAGAGTTCTTTATGTATTCAGGAAACAAATGAGATATGTGATTTACAAATATTTTCTTGCACATTTTGTGTAGATCTCTGAAGTTCTAAAGGAAAGATAGGACAACATCTGTGTTACCTTGGGTTAGGCAAAAATTTTCAAGTATGATATGGAAAGCACAATCCATACAATAAAATATTAACATATTGGACTCTATTGATATTCAATTTTTATAATGTCTTTGCTTGGTCTTAATAGTAGGGTAATGTTAGCATCATCAAATAAGTTTAGAAATGTTTACTCCTCTTCTATTTTCTGGTAAAGGTTGTGAAAAATTTGTATAACTTCTACCTTAAATATTTGATGGAATTTTCCAGTAAACCCCAGGACCTGGAGCTTTCTTTTTTGAAGGATTTTAACTACAAATTTAATTTCCTTAATAGGTATATGGGTATTCAGGTTATCCATGTCTTCTTGACTGAGTTCTGGTAGTTAGTGTCTTTTTGAAGAATTGATCCATTTCATCTAAGATATCAAATTTATTACTATAAAGTTGTTTTTAATATTCCTTGATTATCTTCTTCTTCTTTTTTTTTTGGCAGCTGGCTAGCACAGGGATCCAAACCTTTGACTTTGGTGTTGTCAGCACCATGCTCTAACCGAGTGAGCTACGAGTGAGCTAAACAGCCAGCCCTTATTTTAATGACTACTTATTTTAATGACTACTTATTTTAAGGAGCAGTAATAATGTCCCCTCTTTCATTCCTGATACTGGTAATTTGTGTCTTTCCTCTTTTTTTATTGGGCAGTCTGATTAGAAGTTTATCAATTTTATTACTTTTTTCTCCTAAAATCCAGTTTTGTATTTCACTGATTTTAATTCTGACATCGATTTCTGCTATTAACTCTGTTATTTCCTTCTTTCTTTTTGTTTTGGGTCTAATTTGCTCTTCTTTAGGTAGAGTCTTAGATTACTGTTTAATTTCCAGATATCTCTCTGTGACTGATTTGTAGCTTAATTCTTTCATGGTTGGAGACCATACTTTGTATAACTTCTATTCTTTTAATTTTTTAAAGGTTGTTTTGTGTTCAAGAATACAGTGTATTATGATGAACGTCCTCTGTAATTTTAAGAAGAATGTGTATTCTGTGTCCATTAGGTCACATCTGGCTTATGTTGCTGCTCGGGACTTTTATGTCCTTAGTGGTTTTCTGCCTACTTGTTCTGTTAATGACTTAGAGAAGACTGCAGGGGACTCCAACTGTAATTGTGGATTTGGCCATTTCTGCTTCAGTTATACAAGCTTTTACTTATATTTTGGAGCTCTGCTGTTTGCTGGGTACACGGATAGGACTGTTACTTCTTTTCTGATTGTTGAGCCCTTCATTGTTATGTTATATCCCGTTTATCCCTGGTAAGACTCCTTGTTTGTAAATCTACTTTGTCTGATTGAAATAGCCTGCCTGGCTTTCTTTGGACTAGTGTTTGCATGACGTACAGTGAGAGCTAGCATAGCAGCCCGAGGTGGCGTGTGGGCCAGCTTGGCTCTTGGCTCGCATCTGAGAATTTGGATTTCAGGGGTGTTCCAACCATTCCCTCTTTAATGAGGGGGCTCGATGTGCCTAGACTGTACCAACCTGTGGTTTATGCTGGACCCCTGACTTCCTTCCGGGAGTCTGGATTTTTGGCATGTGCTAAGCAGAGGGTGTCTAGGTGACCAGCCGCCAATACAGACTTTGAGAGCTGAGTCTCTACTGGGCTTCCCTGGGCAGAAATGTTGCACATGTGCTGCTGTGTTTTCATTGCTGGGTGAGAGTGAGCTCTGTGTGACCCCATGTGGGAGGGACAGAGCATAAGGAAGACTGAGTGTGGATCCTGCCAGACTTGGCCTCTGACTTTCCTCTGTGATCTGGCTGTGTTTCCCTGCTACCTGTTGTCATAAACCTCAGCTGTGAGTTCAACTATATGATGAGTCCTGTGCATCCATCCAGCACATCTCCAGACGTGGTAATGGTCCATGGACCCCCATCCCACTTGGTATATCATTTTATCTTTTGTTGTTGCTTGTACATTGTTTTCTTTGAGCTACACCTTTTTGAGATAATTCACATGCAGTCATAAGAAATAATACAGAAGTTCCATGTACTCTGTTCCACATTTTTCCTATTGGTAACATCTTATAAAACTATAGTACAATAATGTAACCAGGATACTGACATTGAGACAGCCAAGATACAGAACAGTTCCATTGCCACAAAAATCCCTCATGTCACCATTTTTAACCACACCCACTTCCGTCCTTTGACCCTCCTTTTTAACCCCTGGCAACCACTAACCTGTGGTCCATTTCTATAATTTTTGTCATTTCAAAAGTGTTGTATAAATGGAATCATACAGTATTGACCTTTTGATTCTCCTTTATTTTATTCTTTATTTATGTTTTTGGTGGCTGGCTGATGTGGGGATCCAAACCCTTAATCTTGTTTTATTAGGCTGCTCTCTAACCAACTGAGCTAACCAGCTACAACCATAGTTGACTTTTTGAGACTGATTTTTTTTCACTCAGCTGAGTACCATTTAGATCCATGCAAGTTGTTGTGTGTATTAATAGTTTATCCCTTTTTACTGGTGCATAGTTGCTATGGGTCAAATGTATCCCCCCCAAATTCATGTACTGGAAACTTAATCCCCACATAACTGTGTTAAGAGGGTAGGAAGTCCAATTATGGTTTTTTAAAGGTGGGGCCTTTCAGAGGTGATTGGATTGTGAGGATTCTGCCTTCACAAATGGATTGGTCCATTCATGGAGTAATGGGTTTGGTTCTGATGGCTTCTAAAGGAGGGCAGGTGAGCAGGTTAACTCTCTTACTCAGCCTATTCTCACCATGTGACACCCTGTATCTCTGTAGAAGACCCTCACCAGATGTGTTCCCTAGACTTTGGACTTCCCAGACTCTGAAACTTTAAGAAATAAATTTTGTTTCTTTATAAATTAGTCAGTTTCAGGTATTCTGTTATAAGCAAGAGAAATGCATTGATATTGTAGTATTCCATGATATAGGTGTACCACAGCTTGTTTAACCATTTATCCACTGAAAGATATCTGGGTTGTTTCCAGTTTTGAACTATTATGAAAAGATATTCATGCACAGCTATTTGTGTGAACATATGTTCATTTCACTGGGATAAATACCCAGAGGAGCAAATACTGGTTCACATGATAGTTGCATATTTGGTTTTTAAGAAACAGCCAAACTTTTCCCTAGTGGCTGTACTGTATAACTTTCTTTATAACATTAGCAATGAATATACGAGTGATCCAATTTCTCTACATCTTCACCAGCATTTGGTGGTGTTCCTATTTTTTTTATTTTAGCCATTCTTACAGGTGTATGGTAATAACTCGTTATGGTTTTAATTTGTATTTGCTCCACGATTAACAAAGCTAAACATCTTTTGTGTGCTTATCTGCCATATCCTCTTCGGTGAAATATCTCTTCACTTCTTTTGTGCCCATTTTAAAAATAGATGGGTTTTTTTTTTCAGTTTTTCACTGTTGAGAGTTCGTTACATATTCTAGATATTAGTCTTTTGTCAACTATGTGGTTTGCAGATATTTTCTTCCAGTTTACAGCCTGTCTTTTATCCAATTAATAGGATTTTTTACAAAGCAAATTTTTAATTTTGATGAAGTTCAATTTATCAATTTTTCCTTTTATGCATTGTGCTTTTTGGGTCAAGTTTAAGAAGAACTCTTTGCCTAGTCCTACATCCCCCCCAAATTTCTCGTATATTTCTTAAAGTTTTATAGTTTTACATTTTACATTTAAGTCCATGATTATTTGAGTTTATTTCTGTAAAAGTGTGAGACGTAGATTCAGGTTCATTTTCTTTTTGTCTGTGGGTGTTGTTGAAAAACGATCTTTCTGCTGTTAAATTGTTCTTGTACTTTTGCAAAAAGTCAGTTGAGGATACTTGCGTGGGTCGATGTCTTGGTTTTCTGTTCTGTTCCATTGATCTCTGTGTCTACCTGATCATCAGTACCACACAGTGTAGGGTACCGTAGCTATATAAGTCTTAAAATTAAGGAGAATGACAACTTTACTCTTCTTTTAAAAATTATTTTAGCAATTCTAGTTCCTTTGCTTTCTCATATAAATTTCAGAATAATCTTGTCTTCATTACAAAATATCTTGGTGGGATTTTGATAGGTATTACATGCATTAAATGTGTATATGATTTTGGGGAGAATTGTCATAGTTGAGTATGTTGAGTGTTCCAATCAATGAACATGATGTGTCTCTCTACTTTTTACATCTTCGATTTCTTTCTTTGGCATTGTATTGTTTTCAGCATACAAGTCTGTACATATTTTGTTAGATTTTCACCTAACTCTCCTTTTTAGTTATTGTAGTGATGTTGCATTTTACTTACAGTGTTTCTGTGTTCATTGCTGGTAGGAGTACAATTGATTTCTGTATATTATCTTCTGTCCTGAGACCTTGATGAACTCACATGTTAGTTAAAGGAGTTATTTTTTAAGATTCCTTGGGATTTCCTACATAGACAATCATATCATCTGCAAACAGGGAAAAATGTATTACTTTCTTTCTGATTTCTACGCCTTTTATTTCTTTTTCTTGACTCGTATTGGCTAAAACTTCTAGCACTATGTTAAATGAGAGTGGTGAAAGTTGACGTCCTTGCTTTGTTTCTGATCTGAGGGGAAAGCATTCATTCTTTCACTTTTACATATAATGTACACTATAGATATTTTGTAGATACTCTTTGTAAAATTGAGGGAGTGTTCCTTTTTTCCTATTTCTCTAAGCATTTTTTCTTTACCATAAATGGGTGTTAAATTTTTAAAATTTTATTTATCTTATTTTTGAAGGCTTTTCTTAAAGAGCAGTTTTAGGTTCCTAGCAAAATTGATAAGAAGTTAAAAAGATGTCCATATACCCCCTGCCCCCAATATGCACAGTCTCTTCCACTATGGACATCCCTCCCCAGAGGGGTACATTTGTTACATCTGATGACACTGCACTGACACGTCATTATCACCCAGGTCCACAGTTTACATTGGGGTTCTCCGGGTGGTGTACATGTCGTGGGTGTGAGTGAATGTCTGATGACTTGTATCCACTATTATGATCTCACACACAGGGTGTCCTCCTGCCCTACAAATTCTCCGTGTTCTACCAATTCCTCCCTCCTCCCCTCGCCATCCCTGGCAACCCCTGATCTTTTCATTGTCTCCATAGTTTTGTCTCTTCCAGAGTGTTATATAGTTAGAATCATACAGCCTGTAGTGTCTTCAGATTGGCTTCTAATATATATTTGTTTCCTCCATGTCTTTTCATGGCTTGATGGCTCATTTCTTTTTAGTGCTGAATAATATTCCATTGTCTGCATGTAACACAGTTTACTCATTAATTCACTTACTGATTCACATGTATTCGCATCTTGGTTGCTTTGGGGTATTAAATTTTGACAAGCCCCTTTTCTGCATTGATTGATAGGATCATGTAAATTTTCCCCCTTAACGTGTTAATATGTTGGATTGCATCTATTGATTTTGAAATATTAAAATATTGAACAAAATATTAATTTGGAAAATTTGAATATTGCATCCCTGGAATAAACCCTACTTGGGCATGGTGTATAGTTCTTTTTATATAGTGTTAAATCCTATTTGCTAATATTTTGTTAAAGATTTTTTTAATACATATTCATGAAGAATATCAGTCTGTAGTTTTCTTTTTTGAACATCTTTGTCTGATTTGGGTATCATACTAGCTTTATAAAATGAATTGGGATGTGTTCCTTCCTCTTTTATTTTCTGGAAGAGATAATGTAGAGCTGGTGTTAATTCTTGTTTAAACGTTTGGTAGAATGTTCAAACCATCTGGTCCTCAAGATTTCTTTTTTGAGAGTTTTAAAATTATGAACTCAATTTCCTTAATAGTTACAGGGATATTCAAATTATCTGTGTCATATTTGGTGAGTTGGGGTAGTTTGCGTTTTTTCAGAATTGGTCTATTTTATCTAAGTTGTTAAATTTATATATGTAGAGTTGTTCACAGTATTCTCTTATTATCCTTTTCAATACCTGCAGGGTCTGAGTTGATATAACCTATTTCTTTCCTGATATTGCAATTTGTGTCTTCTCTGTCAATTTTATTGATCTTTTAGAAGAACCAACTCTTAGTTTTATTGATATTATCTATTGTTTTTCTGTTTTCAGTTTCAATGATTCATACTCTTATCTATTCTTTCCTTCCTTCTGCTTGCTTTGGGATATTTTGCTCTTCTTTTTCATGCTTGAGGTGATTATTTAGATTATTGATTTGAAACTTTTACTCCTCTCTGATATATGCATTCAGTGCTATAAATTTTACTCTCTGCACTGCTTTGCCTGTGCTCCACTTTTTTGACATGTTGTATTTTTATTTTCATTCAGTTAATATACCTATTTTTATATTTCCCATGAGACTTCCTATTTGGCTCATGGATTATTTAGAAGTATTTTTTAAGTTTTCAAGGTTATTTTTCTGTTATTGATTTCTAGTTTGATTCTATAGCAATTGGAGAACATAATCTGTATGATATCAATTTTTAAAAAATTTATTGAGGCTTGTTTTTTGGCTCAGGATATGGCCCACCTTCATATATGTTCTGTGGAAACATGAAAAGAATACATATTCTCCTGTTGTGTGACATATTCTATGAGGTCCTGTTGGTTGATGGTGGTCTTGAGTTCTATATCCTTACTGATTTTTTGTCTAGTTATTCTATCAATTGTTAAGAAAGGGGTATTGAAGTCTCCAACTATGACTGTGAATTTTTCTATTTCTCCTTTCAGTTCTATCAGTTTTGCTTCATATATTTTGCAGCTTTGTTATAAGATGCATACGGATTTGGGATTGTTGTGTTTTCTTAGTGAATTCACTCTTTCATCACTATATCCTTACACCGTCTGATAAATTTTTTGTTGTTATTCTGATGTCTACTTTGTCTGACATCATTTTGTGTTTTCCCTTTTTATATTTCTCTGTTTTCTTTTCTGTGTGTTACTTGAACATTTTTCAGAATTCCATTTTGATTTATCTATAGAGTTTTGAGTGGGTCTTCTTGTACAGGTTTTTTAGTGGTTATTTTAGAATTACAATGTATATATATAATTTATCACAGTCTACTGTGCTGCCATTTTACCATTCAGGTGAAGTATAGAACTTTACTTCCTTTTCTGTCCCTTGCTCTTCCCATTCATAATATAATTGTCTTAAAATTTTCTCTACATATATTGTAGAATCACTTGAGAGTGTTATTTTTGTTATAGCTATCAAACATATTTAAGAAAACTCAAGAGAAGGAAAACCTGTTTTATTTAACCATATATTTCTTTACAATTTTTTTCCTTCCTTCCTAATGTTCCAAGTTTCCTTCTTTTATCATTTCCTTTCTGTTTAGAGAGATTCCTTTAGCCATTCTTTTAGGGTAGTTCTGCTGGTAACAATTTCTTAGTTTCTTTCATCTGAGAATGTCTTGATTTCCTCTTCATTTCCAAAGGCTGTTTTTACTGGGTGTAGGATTCTGTGGTAACAGATCTTTTCACTGATCACTTAAAAATATTGTGTCACTTTCCATTGGCTTCCATAGTTTCTAATGATAAATCCACTATCATTTAAATTGTTTTCCTCCATGTATAGTGTCATTTTTCTCTGGTGACTTTTAAGATTTCTTTTGTTGTTTTTAATTTGATCATTTTAGTTATGATATATTTTGATTTGTTTTACTTGGATTTATACTGTTTTGAGTTTGCTCATTTTCTTGAATCTGTAGGTTTATGTCTCTTGCCAAGTTTGGGAAGTTTTCAGCCAGTATTTCTTTGAGCTTTCTTTCTTATCTATTTCTGAACTCCAAAAACACAAATATTAGACTTTTTTTTGTTACAGTCCCATGGATCATGTCTGTTTTATCTTTGTTGTTTACATTGGGTATTTTCTATTGCTTTATCTTCCAATTCACTTATTTTTTCTTCTGTCTCTTGCATTCTGCTGTTAAGCCTGACCACTGAACTTTTTACCCCTGTTATTGTATTTTTTTCAGTTCTAGATTTTCCATTTTGTTTTTCTTTATATATTTTATTTCTTTCTCGAGACTTTCTATTTCTTTGCTGAAGCTTTCTATTTTTTTATTTGTTTCAATTATGTTTGTAATTGCTTGTTAAAACATTTTTTATCATGTTTGTTTTAAAATATTTTCTAGATAATTCTAACATCTCTGTCATCTCAGTGTTGACATCTATTGATTTTTCTTTTTTTACTCAGTTGGGATTTTCCTGGTCCAGTGTTTTCAATTGAAACATTTTCATATGATGTTATGAGACTCTAAGTATTATTTACCTCTGTTTTAGCTGGCTTTTGCTGACACTGCTCCAAAAGGGAAAGGAGTGGCTGCCTTACTACTGACAAGTGGAAGCAGAAGACCAGGTTCTCCACTCAGCCTCTACTGACACCCAGGGTAGGAACAATTTTTTACTGCAGGGCTGTAAAGTTCTGGCTCTGCATTTGGTCTCCACTTACACTGCACTCGATGTGGTCTTGTTACCAGTGGGTAATAGTGAATGTCCTAGCTCTACAATAAGCTAACTATAACATCACTCTAGCAGGGAGGGACAGGGATTCCTTGTTACTGATGAGCTGGAGTGGAAGTCCAGGTTCCTCACCTGTTCTCCACTGGAGCTGTGTTGGTGGGGGAGGTTTCCTTACTGGCTGGTGGGGATGAAGTCCTGACTCCCTACTGGCCTTTTCTGATAGCACCTCAGTGGTGATGTCCAGGTACCTTTGTACAGCCTGGTGAGTGTAGAAGTTTAGGCCCTCACACTTGATTTTTGTAAGCATCTATGTTAGTGTAGCTATAGCTTTTGGAGTTACGTTTGCCTGGAGTAGAGTGGTTGTTGTCTAAACATTTTCTGGCTTGCTAGACTATGTCTTTCCTGGTCCTTTGACTAAAGAGAGCTGGCTTTTGTTGGAGTTTATTTTGCCTTTGTTGTCTCTAGGTTGCTGACTTATTAAACCCCAAGTCTGGGATATATAAGGCAAAAGGAAAACACAGGGAACTCACCACTGTGTTATTCTTTGGATCTCAAAGTATCTAGCTGATTTGCTTTCTTGTCTCTACCTTTCAGAGAGTTTTTTCTTATTTGATTTATATATAATTTTTAGGACTTTTAGTTGTACTTAGTGAGAGTAATAAGGAAAGAACATTATTCCATCTTCCCTAAAGCAGAAATCTCATACTTTTATTTTAAACCTATCCTTGTTTTTATATTCAATGTGGGATTCTTACAGATAGCATTTTTTTGGGTGCTCACCTTCCTTTTTTTTAATCCAATATTTAATTAATCTCCATCTTTTAGGTGGTATGTATGTCATTTGGCCACGCGCATCTAATGTGATTATTGATATATTTGGATTTAATTTTACTAACTTGCCTGCAGTTTTCTTTTGGTTCCATCTGTCCTTCATTTCTTATTTTCCTCTTCTTTTGCCTACTTATAGGGTAATTAAGCAATTTTTATTCCAATTACGTTCTCTATCAATTATTATTTATATCTGTTACAACTTTTTAAAAAAACAATTGCTCTAAGGTTTATAATATATACCTTTAATTAATTATTGTGTACCCCCAAATAAAATTATACCACTTCATGTAGAGTATAAGAATCTTACAACCATATATTCCCAATTCCTCCCTCCCATCCTTTATGTTACATATTTTACATTTGCACATGGTGTAACAACCTATACATTGCTGCTATGTTTGGTTTAGACCATCAGTTATCCTTTAGAGTGAATGAAAATAAGAAAAAAGTAATTATTTTCATTATATTTTACCTTCACTTACTTCATTTCTGGTGCTCTTTATTTCTTTGTATAGATCCAAGTTTCTGTCTTGTATAATATTGTTTTTGATGGAAAACTTTCTTTATTATCTCCTGTAGTGTAGATCTACTGGTAGTAAATTATCTCAACTTTTGTTTGTCTGAGAAAGTGTTTATTTCTCATTTATTTTTGAAAGATATTTTCACTTGATATAAAATTCTGGTTGAAAATTTTTATTTCTTTCAGCACTTTGAAAATGTTATTCCACTGTTTTCTAGCTTTTAGGTATCTTAAGAAAAATTTGATATCATTCTTACCTTTATTCCACTGTAGGTAATGAGTCTTTTTTCTCTGGCTGCCTTCAAGATTGTCTCCTTGTCTTTTGTTTTCATCAGTTTGATTACTCTATGAAGAGGCATGCTTTTTTTTTGCTTTGATATTTATCCTGAGTGGTGTTCTCTGAGCTTCTTAGATTTGCAGTTTGGCAGATGTTGTTAATCTTTGGAAAATTTTTGATGATTATTTCTTTAAATATTTCTTCTGCCCCATTATCTGTCTCTTTTCTTTTGGCATTACAACTGCCTGTTTGTTAGACCATTTGATTTTCTCTATAATTCTTGGATTTTCTGTTTTTTTTCTCTATATTTTTATTTTTGTCTATATGGTTCAGTTTGAGTAATTTCTTAAGATCCTTGAGCTCCTTGAATCTTTCTTTAGGTTGTCCATTCCATTGATAAGCCAGTTGAAAGCATTTTTTTTTACATATGTTACTGCATTTTTATTTATAGCATTTCCATCTTATCCTTTCTTTTAGATTTATTTATCTGCCAATATGACCCACCAAGTCTTACATCTGGTGTACCTTTTCCATCAGAGCCCCTAACATATTAAATATACTTATTTAAAGTTTACTGTCATATAGTTCCAACATAAGTGTCATATCTGAGTCTGGTTCAGATGATTACTTTTTTTTTTTTTTTTTTTTCCCGTTTTGTCTTTTTTCGTGACCGGCAACGGATCGCAACCCTCAGTGTCGCGCCCGTACCGGACCGGGACCGGCAACGGGATCGCAACCCTTGGTGTTGCTTCCCACACCTCGCTCAGCCAGTGAGCGGCCGGTCTGTATGTGGGATCCGAACCCTCGGCGGGAGCGCCGCCACGCTTCCCAAGCGGCGCACTGTAGCAGTGCGCCACCGGGCCAGCCCCAGATGATTACTTTTTCTTTTGGAAGTGTACTGCTTTTTCTTGCCTCTTTTTATGCATTCTAACTTTTTGTTAAAAAAAAAATAGATATCTTGTGAAGGACATTACAGACTGAGGTAAATACTTTTCATGCCCCAAAATGAGATATGTTTTTCCTTCTGCTAAGACTTTAGAATAACAATTTGAGTTAATCAGTCTAACTAGGAGTTGGGCTGGATTTGAGGGCTGTGTTTGCTATGAGCATGTTATGTGAATTCAGACTTTAAATTTTCCTGGCAATAGCTTGTTTTTATGGTGGGAGCTGGTTCACCAGAGGATATTTTTCAATGTATGCACCACCCTCCACTTTGAGGTCTTCACTGTGCTCTGCACCTGAGAGAAGACCTGAGTCTTGCTATTTGTTTGTGCTCCATTCTTGTTAGCCTTGCCATAGGGGTGTGGAACATTCTCATTTGTTCTGATGGGGCTTCCATCTTTGGCAGGCACTGTGCCTCTGAGTCTCAGAGAGGTGACCTTTTCCATGCTGGCCTTCATCCTCAATGTGGTTCCCCTCACCTATGGGTAGTGGGACTTTTTCCCTGCTACATTTCTCCAGGTGCAATGGCTCTTCATCAGAGCCCCAAGGGTGACAGTATTTGTTGCCCCACCAGGTAAGGCTTTTGTTCCAGAAGGGGGATAGAGAATAGGGCACCAGTGGAGTATTGTGCCCCTGATGAGTTTGCTTTTCCTGTCTGTAGGTCTGCACCACAAGGGAGACTCCCAGGTGTCTTTCAGTCTTTTCTGTGGGTATCCAGTAGGGTTTGTAAAGAAAGAGACTGAAAGAGTGTGTGGATTTCCCCAGTTCCTGTGCACCCTCTAGATTTAATCATCTGTCACCACCAGTATGCCAATTCCCCCAGCTGAATTCTTACTAGCGTCTAAATGCCTCTTGTCAAGGTAAACGAGTTCTTCCATCTCAAGTCCTGTAGGCACATGACTCTCTTTGGATTTTTGGCCTGTTGCTTTCCCTGTGAGCTCAGCACTCCTGCTGGGTCAAGAAAAGCCATGAACCTTTTGTTTGTCCCTCTCTTTTTTTATTATTGTGGAGATGGGGTAGTCATCCTTTCCTGGTCTCTACCTCCTGGAGAGGAAAGCAGACTCTGAAAGAGTATTTTTAAAGTATCGAAGAGTATTTTATTCCAGGATTATATCCAACCAAATCACTATTTAATATGAGAATGTATTAAATATATTCTCAGACATATGAGGCTTTGTCACACAGAAATTCTCATTGGAAACAGTTTCAGATGAAATATTTAAACACTAAAAGAGAATAATCCAGAATATTTTACTAATGCAAAAGAACTAAAAGTATAAAATACCTAAGTGTGTTGTCTTTTAAAAAAGGGACATTTATTCATGGTGACCCAGAATTAAATGTCTAGAGTAATATAAATATGATGGGTGTTGGGAAGGAGATCAAAGGATGTAAGAGTGAGCTAAAAGTTTCATTCGATTAGGGGGAAATAATATTTTTTAAAAAGGTAAGAATAGGGCCGGCCCGGTGGCGCACTGCTACAGTGCGCCGCTTGGGAAGCGCGGCGGCTCTCCCGCCGAGGGTTTGGATCCCACATATAGACCGGCCGCTCACTGGCTGAGCGAGGTGTGGGAGCAACACCATGGGTTGCGATCCCGTTGCCGGTCCCGGTCCGGTACGGGCGCGACACTGAGGGTTGCGATCCATTGCCGGTCATGAAAAAAGACAAAAAAGGAAAAAAAAAGAAAAAAAAAAAAGGTAAGAATAGACTAAAATACAGAAAGTGTGGAATAAACCAAAAAAGTAAATTATATGGTAGGAACAGCTTCAAATATATCAATATTACAAAAAAATACAAATAGACTAAACTCTCTTTTTACAAGACAAATATTGATAGGTTGTACTAGGAAATATCCAGATATAGGCAGATTTTGCAAAATTTTTCTCCAGTTCAAATTTTCATAGTGGAAAGTATTTTCAGTAGCCAAACATTATAGAATATACATATCTCCTAGTACAACATTTTTATCCAGTATTTTATGGGGAAATTTTATATTTATACCCATCAAACACAATGCAATTTTTAGAAAAATAATTTCAAGGAAAATATAAACTCATTTTCTAAATACAATTGGTGGAATCATGGGTAGAGATTTTAAAAATCCTGACGAGTGTTAGCAAGAATGTTTGTTTTGGATGCTGCTGAAAGGCACCTCAGAGCTCTCCTCAACTGAGCGACCCTTTGCCTCCGTATGTCTGTACTGAATATGTTTCCACGGTGCCTTTCATGCTTAGCTCAGTGTTGTAAGACAAGTCCCCGAGAACGTCAAGGACATGTTGAAGAAAATTGTGGAAAGGGAATGAGTCTCCAAGAAAACTGAGAAATTGTTGAAGAAGAAAATTGTGGAACAGAAAGCAAAATGTATAAGAAAAGTGATCAATGTAGGAGATATTTCTGCAAATAGGGAAACTTTGTTAACTACCAGGCAGATTTTTGGTGATGGAGAAAGGATGCTTTAAATACAGACATGCGTCGCTTACTGATGGGGTCATGTGCTGAGAAATGCATTGGTAGACAATTTTGTCATCATGTGAACATCACAGAATGCACTTACACAAGCCTGGATGGTATAGCCTACTACACACCTGAGCTATATGGTGTGGCCCGTGGCTCCTAGGCTACAAACCTGTACAGCACGTTACTGCACTGCATGTTACGGGCAACTCTAGCACAATGGCAATTATTTGTCTATCTAAATATATCTAAACATAGAAAAGTACAGTAAAAATATAGTAATATAATCTTGTGAAACCGCCATCATACATGCGGTCCATCATTGACCAGAATGTTGTTAGTGGCACATGACTGTATTTTACAACCTAACGAGTCTGTAACAGATGCACAGGCATCTCACTGTGTATATTTATGTTTTAGAAAATAGATCAGGGCTTTTTGATTGATGTGTATTGGATTATAGGAAAAGTAAAATAATGCAAATTAGTTTCCTGATGGTTGTTTTCACGTAGGATGCCTGATTGTTGACCCCTTAAATGGGATCAAACAAAAATTTGTTGACAAATTGTTGACTTTAAATAGAAGTTGCCTGTATACGAGGTAACACACAAAGATTGAAAGTGAGGGAATTTAAGAATCACTACATAGTAAAATAGTTCAGTTCACCAAAAGGATAAATATATATTCATCTAATAAAAATTCTTCAAAATCTATGAAGTAAAATCCAAAGAGCTACAGGTGGAAATTGCTAAATCCACCTTGTAGTGAGAGATTTCTACATACGGTTTTTCATAATTGATAGGTCAAAAGGACCAAAAAGCAGCAAGTACATGAGATTTAAATAATTCAATTAATGAGTTCTAAATGTGATGCTTTACTACTTTAGGCTATATCATTGTCAAAGGATGTCTGACAATTCCTGAATCTTTTCAGGTACTGAGATTTCAACACCTCCTCCTTACTTGATTGTAAAGTTCTTCCTTGTCTTGTGTTTCAATCTTTCTTTTCATCGCTGGTTTTAATTGTACTTCATTGGATTGTACAGAAAAAGACTATTCTCATGAATGTGATGTGGGACAAATTGTTTTGAGTTATTTTTTGTGTGTGATAGGAGGAGAGGGTCTGTGTTCATGTTTTTGCATATCCGTTGTCCCAGTACCACTTCTTTTTTTTTTTTTTTTTTTTTTAAAAGAACAGAGGCTTATTTGGCTTACGATTCTGGGACAGCTGCATCTGGCCTCAGGCTGCTTCTACTCATGGTGGAAAGTGGCAGGTACAAGCAGATCACATGACGAGAGGAAGCAAGCCCAGTACCACTTCTTAAACAGACTATCTTTTCCCTGATAAATTGCCTTGGCACCTTTGTCAAAATCAATTGACCACAAACACAAGGATTTATTTTTGGACCTTCAATTCCGTTCCATTGATCTATATTTTTACTCACATGCCAGTACCACACAATCTTGACAACTGTACCTTTATGGTAGGTTTTGGAATCCGAAAATTTGAGTATTCCAAATTTATATTGTTTCAGATTTTGCATTTGTATATAAATTTAACAATTTGCTTGTGAACTTCTGAAAAAACTGTGGCTGGAATTGGTGGTGGTTTGTTACACAGCACAGACAACTGGAGAAGTGCCAATTTCTCATGGCCACCTTGTCACTGCTAGTGGCTGAGTCTCCCTCTCAAGAGGTCTTCAAAGCCACACATCACTCATCTCATATAGTGGGTTTCTTTATAAATTTTCTTTTCTTTTTTTTTTTTTTACCCATGTGAAGTACTTCCTCTTCATATTTATTGCATTTTATATGATTAAGTTTTGCTGAAAATTTCAGCCAGTCAGCAGTTCCATCATTTAGCATTTAGCCGTACCTTGCAGCTGTGGGTCATTTACAAATTCAACAGCCGTACTTTCATGTGCCTTTGTGTGAGTACTGGCTAAAAATGGTTGAGCAAACCAGCAGAGAGGCCTGGACCCTGTTGTGAACTATAGAATCTGGGCATCTCCATGTGACACCCTGGGGCTTGACTCCCTAAAACAATACTTTGGAAATGGTGGAAAACTACCGAGAAACATTGGGGAGGGTGAAATTTTATCTGTAGGGGCAAGGCTGAGGTCTTTGAGGAACTTTTTTGGCTTTGCTAGTGCAGAAGATTGCTATTCCTTTTGATGAAGAGAGAATTTGGAGATAAGATCCCTTTAGCCTTGCCTCATAAAAGATGGCTTACAGCAAGATCTCCAGGTGAAGGGACACGTCTTTCTTGAAAATGTGAGGACAGCGAGACACAGAATGTACTTCCTCAGGGAAAGCCGGGAGGAAAAGATCAAGATCACAGCAGAAGAAGGGTCCCCACTCCACAGTGCTAGGAAAACTGCCCAAGGAGACACAGGCAGTCTTTTTGTAATTGAAATTTATACTAAGGGGAAAAGAGGTCCAAGAGAGAAAAACTGACCCACTAACAAACGAGAAGATGGAATTAGTGCTGACTCTCTCCTGCCTGGGACTTTGAGTACACTTGGGAAATCAGTCCCCAGCAAGAAAAACAAAGTGATGTGGACAGTTAGGAGATGATGAAGACCTCACAAGACTGGCAAACGAGAAAAATGGGGTGACGTCGGGAGACAGAGAGAGAAGATCTGAACGTACGAAAACCCTGCTGTTTCCTTTTCTCTACACCTTGTTCCCCTCTCCATCCTACTCTTGCCATTGAAGTGCCATTCTGCCGTGAGGGAGTCTCCTTGGGAACGAGGCTTGTCGCTCTGGCTCACAGGGTGGCTGCTAATAGGCGTGGAGGAAGCTGGCTGCCTGTTGAGGACCGTTGTGGTGGGACAGGAGAGAGGGCACCTGGGTTTCTCACGAGTGGCGTGATCTTAAGGCGAGACGCTGGGTGTCCTGCTCTGTGAGAAGAGAGCGCAGTGGACATGTGCCCAGTTTCCTCTGCCCTCTCCTGTGGCAGTCGCCCCTTCATCATTCCGTGCACGTTTGGAGGGGCTGCGAGCTCAGAGCCCGTCTTGCTGAGCATAGGGATAAACTCAGAGGCAACCCAAGCCAGGCCAACCTGAAAGATAACCTGACTTAGACTGAGGGGACAAAGGGGGCCAGAGCTGAGCTGTCTTGGGGACACACCAGAGAAATGCCATGATTTGTTTTGTCACCACTTGCTGGCCTTCCTGAGACATGGATGTGGGGGGCCTCCGCTGGTTTCGTGAGACATCCAGTATTCTTCCTATAAATATTTTTCTCCAAAACTTAAGTTTATTTGTTTTTAACAAAAGAAAGTTATGCGATATCAGGGAAGTGGAAGCCCCAGTGATGTAAAAAGGAAGCTTCAGGCAGAAACATGGAACCGCTTTGTTTCTGACCCTGAGATGGGGCAGCACTTTCCCCCAGGGGGGACTTGGGAGGCCCCGGAGCCATGTGCCTTATGGCTGTGACCCTATTCCCTCATTTACAGTACGAACTGTCCTTCTGTCTTCCAGGGATGTTTCTGGAAGACACATTATGAAGTACTTTGATGATTGTGGAAAAATGATTAAAAATTAATCCAAGATGGTAAGAAAATCTGGGCCTGGCCCTCTAGCCAGCCCTGGGGTTCTCAGAACATTGAGCAGTGGTTCAGAGAGGAGGGTGCTTCTCTGCATGCCTCACTGGCATGCTCTTCCCTACTGATGTGCCACTCTGGTCGAGAAAGGAAGGAAAACATACAAAGACGAAAATCCTCGGTGACTAGTTAATTATTTTGCCATTTTGAGAGGGAACTGGGGGAGGAGGGGCAAAAAGCTTTAAAACCAAATAACAATAATTTCTAAAGGAACCCAACCAACATATTTCCATACAGCAAATATGTTGGCCCTGGCAGGAGGCAGCAGGCTCCCGAGAATGCTAAAACCTCTCCGAATTTGCATATATATATATATATATTTTTAATAGGAGCAGATGAAAACTAATACTCCAGCACGAATAATTATAATATTTTAATTGCATTTCTTCAGGGCTTTTAAAAAAATTTTTAAAATAAACATACGTAAGACAAAGTGAGTGCTGCTAAGGGGCGAGGATTCTAGCAGAACCGAGGCTTTTCTCGAGCTACTTGAGGGAAGAAGATGTGGCCGGCCACCTCCTGAACCACAGGAGGGCGAAGGACACCAGCCTGGTGCCTGGGGCTGTGTTCAGCGAAGAAAGTCATAGCTCCTCTTTGGTTCTGCAGTATTTTGTAATCTTCCCACTGCTTCCTTGGCTGGAGGCCCAGGAGAGGTTTATATATCGCCTGAGCTGATGAACCCTTTAGGGTCACAATTTTGTAGGCAGGACTTGGAAAACTGTGGTTCTAGGAAGTGGCTTGGAAGGAGCTCCAAAATTTTCAGCAAATAGAGTCAAGGCCAGCTGGGTTCCAAGCCCCGGGGAACATCCCCAGCCGGGCCAGTTTGGTTTCCATGTGCAGGCCCAGGCAAATTCCAGGAACCAAGTCCAACCCTGATGGAGTGCCCTGTATATCTGTCTAGGCTTTGTATGTTGCCTCCATTTCTAGAAGCAAGGTTTTAATCTAGCTCTTGTGGTTTTTCTCCTGCCTCCCTATACACCTGGATTGGAGTCCTGCTCTGCTCCTTGATATGTGCAACTCAGGCAAAGCAACAGCCCCTCTGAATCTTCACCTCCGCCTTTGCAAAGTGAGCATAATGACACTACTTCATAGTGATAAATCACTTGTTATTTAAGGACTAGCTGACATGGTGAAGAGGCTGGAATTGTCATGGGGAAGTGCTCACGAACTGCAGAAATGATTATTATTTATCTCTCCCTTGGTCCTTCATGGGAGCATTGCTCTCCCTCCTCCTGCCTTCTCCTGCCTGGAGCTGGACCGCTGCTCTGGCCCCCAGTCTGGCCGCAGGGCCTTGCTCTTGCTGGACAACGTTCCCCATGCCTGGTGCTGTTGCTTCTCTGGGCTCCCTGGTGTTGCCAGCACTGACTTCTCGACCACTGGCTCCACTCAGTTTCCAAATCTCCCTGCTCTTTGTCTTGACTTCTTGTCAGAACCCAGCCTGATGCTGCCACTGCCCTTGGGCATCTCTCCAGGCCCACATCAGGCCCCAGGGCTTCCGCTGCCCGTCCCAGCGTGTGCTGCTTTGACTCTTTGAGATTCCAGGGGAAGACACCAGAAAAGCTCGCACACCCAGACTTGCTTTCGTGATGTTCACTGTTATGTATGTCCTTCCTTTTCCCTGTCTAGCCCACCTCCCCATAATCCTCACTAGTCTCAAAAAGAAGAAATATCTTCCTGCAACCCTCAACTCAGAGCTCCACCCAACACAATAAAAGAAACCCTGTGAAAATTGGGTGTGGCAGGAATAGAAAGACGCAGAGCCTGTCAGAGGTCACTGAGGCCTCTGCCTGCTTTCCTGAGCTGTGAGCACGAACACTCATGAGGCAGAGGCAGAGAGGGACAGAAGCAGAGGAAGATGAGATGGAGGGGAGGGGTTAACGGAAAAAATGAGAGAAGAAAAGTGGAGTGCTGAACAACACTCATGAGGCAGAGGCAGAGAGGGACAGAAGCAGAGGGAGATGAGATGGAGGGGAGGGGTTAACGGAAAAAATGAGAGAAGAAAAGTGGAGTGCTGAACATTTTTTCAATTTATTCTTTTATTCTTAAACACAGGCAAAGTTGCTGAGCCTCACTTCCTCCCTTCACAAGTGCAGCTCTAGCTTTTATATGGAGAGTTTGCACCACCGCATTTCCATGTGCTCCTCTGCTCCACATGTAGCGTGTGTTCTGGTTGTTTTCACATGCACGTGTTTTATCTTCCCAACTAGATGCCAAGTGCAGGCCTCTGTGTCAAACAAAGCGTCGGCAGACGCTCGGCAGCAGGTGTCCGCGATCACAGCTCTCCTCCTGCCCACGTCCCTTTCCCCACCTTTCTCCTCTTGCTCCGTCGTCACCAAAGGCCCTCAGGTCCTGCTGTTTTGAAGTGTGTTTTGTATCCATTACTTTCTTGTTTTTCTGCTTCAACCGTTTTAGTTTCGGCTTTCATCACTTTGTACCTGAATTATCACGGTTCTCTCTGCCGCTACCCTCTCTACCGCTACTGATCAGTCTTCCTGAAAAGAAGGTTATTGCCACATGGCATTCCTCTACTTAGAAACAGTCCGGGTTGCTTACCAGACAAGCTCAGGCTCTGGCGCAGCCTGGCATCCTGGGAGCGGGCTTCCCTGCTGCCTGCCGCCTGTGGCTGCCACCCTCCTCTCTAGCCAGGTGTCGGCTCACTCTCTGCAGAGCACACAGAGTGTTGCTGTCCCTTCCACCTGTCCACATCCAGGGCTCATCGAGGAGCCTAGTGCTGTGATCTGAGTGTGTCCTCCCGGAATTCATATCTGGGGCCTTTGGGCATTGATTAGGTCATGAGGGTGGACCTCATGAATGGGACTAGCATCCTTATAAAAGAGGCCCCAGAAGGTGCCTGTCCCTTCTACCATGTGAGGAGGTAGTGAGAAGGTGCTGTCTGTGAACCAGGAATTGGATTTTGACCAGACACTGATTTTACCAGTGACTTGATCCTGGACTTTCCAGCCTCCAGAACTGTGAGATATAAATGTCAGTTGTTTATTTTTTGTATCAATTTTTTTGTATCAATTTTCGATATTTTGTTATAACAACCCAAATAGACTAAGACACTCAGTCAACCATTCCAGGCCACAGAGCCCGCTGGTCTCCATGGCACGTGTCATTCATGTACAGATGCTCAGTCATTTCATACATATCCTCTTATCCCTCTTGTGAGCAGCAACCCAGTGTGTTGCTCAGCAACCATTGGGGGCCATCATTAGCACCCCCACTGCAGGGCAGGATTAGGGGCTGGGTGTGGAGGTGAAGCAGCAGATAGCTGCAGACATCATTCATCCACTGCCTAGACTTTGGCCTCAGCAAGACCTACGGTCAAGTTCTGTTCCACCGCTTAGCAGCAAGTTAAGTAGCATCTTTCAGACTCAGTTTCCTCATTGCTAAAGTGGGGATATTTCTACAACAGGACTCTTACAATGATTAAGTAGATTATATGTGTTATATTTCATTTTTTTTTTTTTGTGAATGGTAAGGGGATTGTGACCCTTGGCTTGGTGTTGCCTGCACCACTCTCAGCCAGTGAGCGCACTGGCCATCCCTATATAGTATCCGAACCCGCGGCCTCGGCGCCCCCAGTGCCGCTGCGCTCCCAGCGCCGCACTCTCCCAAGTGAGCCACTGGTTCGGCCCAAGATGCTCATTTTAAGAAAAGAAGGTCAGATTTCACTAGGACCTTCCTCCCTGGCTGGACCACACGGACCCTGAAACCCACCAGTCAGCCATCAGTGCCACGGGAGAGCCCCCTCTTGGGCTGCAGCCCAGTCACTTGGAGGACTCCTTGCTTGTCCTGTCCGCTCACCCCCTAGTGAGCACTAAGCTCCTGGTGGGCCTGCCAGCACGCTGCTGAGCAAACAGCCGGCTCGTGGGGCAGGCTGAGGCTACCGGGCCACCTCACCATCTGTCTCTGCCTCTCCCGGGCTTCCCTACCTGTCTCTCTGTTTTGGCTCTGTCCCAGCCGAGGGCTGCCCTCGGTCCCAGTGTGACCCAGACAGGGAGGGAGGGGCCACATAAGAGCGTGTGGACACGTGTGTGGAGGGGTGCGTGGGTGGGAGCGTGGAAAGCGAGAGTAAGTGAGGAAATGCATGGGAGGGAGAAAGGAACCGGGGCAGCAGGCAGTGAGAGAGCCAGAGGAAGGAAGGGGGCTGAGGGAGAAATGGAGAAGGGAGGCTGGATGGGGAGGGTGGGGTGGAGAATATGTGTGAGTGTGTGTGTGGGAGAGAGGCTTTCACTGTGCAGTGGGAACCTGCATCCAGCAGCTGGAATTACAGGAGCAGAAGAGCAGGCTGAAGCTCCTTCCGAAACTTCCCAGAGCATGGAAGCAGCATCTGGGGGCAGATGTCTCTTGAACTGGAGATGCCACCCTCCCGCAAGCACAGGCTTCTTGTAGTTGGTCCATTCCGGNTGTCCCTTCTACCATGTGAGGAGGTAGTGAGAAGGTGCTGTCTGTGAACCAGGAATTGGATTTTGACCAGACACTGATTTTACCAGTGACTTGATCCTGGACTTTCCAGCCTCCAGAACTGTGAGATATAAATGTCAGTTGTTTATTTTTTGTATCAATTTTTTTGTATCAATTTTCGATATTTTGTTATAACAACCCAAATAGACTAAGACACTCAGTCAACCATTCCAGGCCACAGAGCCCGCTGGTCTCCATGGCATGTGTCATTCATGTACAGATGCTCAGTCATTTCATACATATCCTCTTATCCCTCTTGTGAGCAGCAACCCAGTGTGTTGCTCAGCAACCATTGGGGGCCATCATTAGCACCCCCACTGCAGGGCAGGATTAGGGGCTGGGTGTGGAGGTGAAGCAGCAGATAGCTGCAGACATCATTCATCCACTGTCTAGACTTTGGCCTCAGCAAGACCTAGGGTCAAGTTCTGTTCCACCGCTTAGCAGCAAGTTAAGTAGCATCTTTCAGACTCAGTTTCCTCATTGCTAAAGTGGGGATATTTCTACAACAGGACTCTTACAATGATTAAGTACATTATATGTGTTATATTTCATTTTTTTTTTTTTGTGAATGGTAAGGGGATTGTGACCCTTGGCTTGGTGTTGCCTGCACCACTCTCAGCCAGTGAGCGCACTGGCCATCCCTATATAGTATCCGAACCCGCGGCCTCGGCGCCCCCAGTGCCGCTGCGCTCCCAGCGCTGCAATCTCCCGAGTGAGCCACGGGTTCGGCCCTATATGTGTTATGTTTCAAGTATGGTGCTCCACACATAGACAGTTATCCACAGATATTGGTTCCTTTTCTTTCTGATGATAACAGCTATTTTCATGGGTGGCTTCCAGTAACAAATATTCCCTGCCTACTACCTACCTAATATCATCCGATAAAGAAACAGAAACACAGAGAACACACGTTCTACTCTTTTAGTTATACTTAGAATGGGGAGCACAGGCCTGGGAGGACCTTCCTCCCTGGCTGGACCACACGGACCCTGAAACCCACCAGTCAGCCATCAGTGCCACGGGAGAGCCCCCTCTTGGGCTGCAGCCCAGTCACTTGGAGGACTCCTTGCTTGTCCTGTCCGCTCACCCCCTAGTGAGCACTAAGCTCCTGGTGGGCCTGCCAGCACGCTGCTGAGCAAACAGCCGGCTCATGGGGCAGGCTGAGGCTACCGGGCCACCTCACCATCTGTCTCTGCCTCTCCCGGGCTTCCCTACCTGTCTCTCTGTTTTGGCTCTGTCCCAGCCGAGGGCTGCCCTCGGTCCCAGTGTGACCCAGACAGGGAGGGAGGGGCCACATAAGAGCGTGTGGACACGTGTGTGGAGGGGTGCGTCGGTGGGAGCGTGGAAAGCGAGAGTAAGTGAGGAAATGCATGGGAGGGAGAAAGGAACCGGGGCAGCAGGCAGTGAGAGAGCCAGAGGAAGGAAGGGGGCTGAGGGAGAAATGGAGAAGGGAGGCTGGATGGGGAGGGTGGGGTGGAGAATATGTGTGAGTGTGTGTGTGGGAGAGAGGCTTTCACTGTGCAGTGGGAACCTGCATCCAGCAGCTGGAATTACAGGAGCAGAAGAGCAGGCTGAAGCTCCTTCCGAAACTTCCCAGAGCATGGAAGCAGCATCTGGGGGCAGATGTCTCTTGAACTGGAGATGCCACCCTCCCGCAAGCACAGGCTTCTTGTAGTTGGTCCATTCCGGCCTGTTTCCTCTGGGACAGGAGATGGAAAGAGATCGTCTGCATGCTGTCCCCTGTCATGTTGGAATGGGGGGTGGAAGGGTTGCTGATTGAGGCCTATTTACCGTTACGGTTGCCCCACATTTTCCTGCAGAGCACGGCCCTACAGCTGCTCTCCCTGCACATCTGGCCAGGTGGGGCGGGGTCCTCCTGCCTGCCGCTCCTCCCCTGGAGGCCCCTTTTCTCTAAGATGGGGAGCAGGGGGACCATCGCAGCAGCTACACCGACCTTGTGCAGCTCCTCTGGGGTCAGGAGGCCGCTAATGTGAGTTTCTTAAACCATGCTGGAGCTGGTACCAGGGGAGCCGATGAACGGCTTCTCTCCCTGGGAGCTTGGAAACTGCAGTTTCTCAGCAGAGCTCCGTTCCCAGGGAACTCACTATAACCCCAGGAGGGTGCTGAGCGAGAGAGACCCTATGACTGTACCTCAAGGAGCTGAGGGCACCCTCGTGTGGTCTTCTCCTGGGACGCTTTTGTGTCTCTGGGAAAGGTTGCGGTGAATGAATTGAAGAGATGACAGCGTGGAACCAGTGTCCAGGGTGAGACAGTGGCCTGCACACCTGGGCCCGGGAGTGTGGATTTGGGGTGAAAAGCTACCTTTAGCCACCAGGGTGTCTGACCACCAGGCCAGTCCTCTTCCTGACCCTTCGGGAGCTTCCTGGGCGTGCCCCACGCCCCTTACTGTTAGCTCTGGAGACATTTGAATAACGAATTCTGCCGAAGACTGAAAACCTCGAAGTTCCATCTGTAACAAGCCTCGAAATAATTACAGCTGATGATTGCCTGGTACACTCAGCCAGAAAAAACAGAACAGCTTTTGGCCGCCAGCAATTACAGGCAGCACCGGCTTCAGCACAGACAGAACTTTTAAATTAATAAATGAATACATTGCTGAAGATCAGAAAGCAAGAGGGAATGTTAGAGCTGGGGTGGGGGTGGGGTAAATGAGTCGGCAAGAGCTGAGTGACTTTCCCCACCATAGAAGACACACAGACACAGGCAGAGCAGAGGAAGGGCTCTCTCCTCCAGCCCTTTGTCCATCCTAATTTGTATCTATGAAACAGCAGAAAGAGTTGGTGTGGAGTGGCATCTGGGGCACTGTCTTTTTAGGGCTTTCTCCAATTTGAACTCTTTTCATGGGAGGCGGTGAGATGAAGTGGCTTGCTTGTCACGGGTGTGGTTCGGAGTTGCAGAACATGGTGCTGCTCTTCTTGCGTGGTGTAGGGGAAGTAATTCAAACTTTGGGATCAGGGAGACCTGGGCTCAATGCTAGTTTTGCTCTAATTGGTATCTTGTCTGGCTATGTGACTACTCTGAACCTCGGTCCTATCATCCGTGCATTCCTTTTTCAGGTGTTCTCATGGCTGTGAATAGGGTAATGGCTGTAAATTGTCACACACGGCTGTCTGGAATAGAGGAAGTCTTCGGCAGGCGCAGGTCTCCATCCAATGGTTCGCCTACCGTCTCTGATGGGTCTCTCGCCCCTTTCCCGTTGGCTTTATCTCATGTCTTCGATATTTTCTTGCATTAGCTGAATCTATCTGACATCCCCCATTGATTTAGAAAAACCAGGGAATTCAAGACTCTTTTTTAAAAAATTGGCTAGTCGTTTGGTTAGGGACTTTAAAAATTAAGTTGCAAGAACTCTGAGCCGAAGTGGAGAGGCTAGGGAAACTGCATTCGTTCCTGCTCCTGCCTCGGAACTCTCATTTGGTGCAAGTTTACTCTGACTTTCCTGCCTGATTCACACGTCTGCTCTTAAAAGCTAATTCCAGTCAGGATTAGGAGTGGGAGCCTGAAACTCCTGGGACTTTAAAAACTGGTAATGAGCCATCAATGTCCTGGTAATCAAACCACTGGAGCAGAGGCTTTCAACCTGATTTAGAGACACCAGTATTCTGGTGCACTCTGGCTCCACCCAACCTCAGATTCGAGCCTCCCACTCCCATCTGTGAGTTCAGGCAGGTTTGAAAGCCTGGTTCCTGTCCTCAGACACTGGAGCCATCTGGGTGGGAGTTCACAGACAAGACTGTGCAAAGCTGGTGATGCTCCTGTAAATTATTTCAGCAAACCCAGCACAGCCGTTTCTCGTCCACAAAGCAGGGTTCTCAACTTGCTGCCTGTCTCTGTCCATCACTCTACCTTGTCTCTTACTCTCTTATCTACAAGCATCTGCGTGGGCTCTGCTGCACCCCACAGATTTTCCCTTTTTATCTCAAAGAAGAGGCATCTTCAAGGAGCTCTTGGTTGTATACCATCTTCCTGATGTCACCTCAGTGCTCAGGGATGAGGATCTGGTGGGTTATTTTGACTTTGCTCATAGAGTTCCTCTGGGCTTTAAGGTTCGGCACATCCCAGCGATTCAGGAACTCCGCTGCTTCTGGCCCTTTATCCGCCTGCCTTTGGGCTATCTCATCCCTCCCAGGTGCTTGCCCCTTGTAAGGAGAAGGAAATGGATGCTGGAGAAATAGATCATGTAATTTACGTGGAAGTGTATGGAGACAGCTCACATTACTGTGAGAAGCAGTGCGTGGGGATGGAAACTGCGGGCTGGAATTTGGGGTGCCTGCGCTTGAGCCAGCCTCTGGCTTTTCATTTGTTGAGTAGGGTTACCATCAGGGCTGGACGTTATGAATTAAAGTGTGTGGAAATGATGGCCCAGAGAGGATACTTAATAAATGGTGTGCATACCTCGGATTTAATCATCCAGGTTTTCCCACCCTGAGGACACAGAGACGTCCCTCTGTGCTTTGGGGAATTTAGAAGAAAGGGATAGAGAGGTGTCTTAGTCCACTTCATGCTGCTGTAAGAGAATGCCACAGACTGGGTAATTTACAACGTCCCTCTGTGCTTTGGGGAATTTAGAAGAAAGGGATAGAGAGGTGTCTTAGTCCACTTCGTGCTGCTGTAAGAGAATGCCACAGACTGGGTAATTTACAAAGAGAAATTTATTTCAGTCACTGTTCTGGAGGCTGGAAGTCCAAGATCAAGGGGCCACATCTCGTGAGGGCCCTCTTGCTGCGTCACCCCATGTTGGAAGGTGTCACATGGGTGACAGAGAGAGGGAAGAGGGCTGAACTCATCCTTCTGTAAGGAACCCACTCCCTTGATACCAGCATCAACCCACTGATGGGAGCAGTGCCTAACCACCTCTTAAAAGTCCCACTTCTCAACACTGTTGCATTGGGGATTATGTTTCCAGCACAGGAGTTTTGGAAGCCAGGGGTGAAATGCTATGATCTGAAAATGTTTCCCAAAGTTCGAGTGTTGGAAACGTAATCCCCACTGCAACAGTGTTGAGAGGTGGGACCTTAAAGAGGTGACGAGGTCATGAGGGCTCTGCCCTCAAGAATGGGCTAATGCTGTTGTGGTGGGAGTGGGTTACCTACCGGCGGAGTGGGATCCTGACGCAAGGATGAGTTCTGTTCCGCTCTCTTTCTCTCTGTCTCAGCACTTGAGGCCCTCTCCCATGTTGTGACACAGTGAGAAGGCCCTCACCAGGCGCTGGCTCTTTGATCTTGGACTTCCAGCTTCCAAACTTTGAGAACATAAATTTCTCTATTTATAAATTACCCTGTGGTATCCTGTTACAGTGGTACAAGAAGGACCAAGACGAAGGGGTGGTGTGGGCAGAGTGACTCCCACGGTCCTAGGAGTGCTCACACTCTTTCTTGGAAAGACGTATTATTGAGAGCTCTCCTCGGACTTGCCTTGGGGGCAGTGACACCTCCTCCTGGTCAATCAGGTTCCTATTAACCCCACCTCCTCTAAAGCTTCTGCAGAGCTCCTTAGTCAAGGCCAGCCTTGAGTTCTGTGAAGCGCTGTGTAAGAGTGAAGGTATTGGCCTGAGGGCCACACACCCTGTTTGTGCCACTGGCTACCTGGGGCCTAGCTGATTAAACCCTTTTAGATCAAGTTTGGGTGTAAATACATAAGTGAATAAAAATTATAATACTTTGTGGCACTGAACAGTTTGCTGAACTTCTCTGAGCCTCTGGTTTTTTGTAGTATTTTCCCCTTAACGTCCACTGCCTTGTATTGTCTGCCCACCAGCATACCCATTCTTTAGATGAACTCGAGCTTCTGTGAGGGCTGGAACTGTGTCATAGATATCCCATAGCACTTATTATTAAATAATCGTTATTTAATAATAACGAGCTGGTTCTGGGTCCACAAAAATAAATGATATGATTCCTACACTGTAGGAACTCATGAGAGAGACAGAGAGAGAAAGAGAGAGTGAGAAACTCTGATGGAGAGACTCCTAAATAATAAAAATTGGCTTCTACATTTTCTTGTTCCTATGACAGTATCTTCCATATGGCATATGAATTTCTCAGTAAATACTTATAAATTGACTGATAAATAAGCCTAATTCCCTCATGACAGCATGTAATATAATGAATTTTAAGTGGAGTTAGTAACTGGTAGAGGATTTTTGGCTAAACTTGGTGGCGTGAACACATGGTTTTATCTTGGCTCCTCCCCCAAAGCTCACTAAAATGGCAGTAAAGGATTTTAAAAAATCAATAAATACACAAAGACATTAAGAAAAGAGACAACAGCATATGAGAAATGACCATAAATATTAGGAGCTGGAAAGCAGATGAAGACAGCTAACTGCCTTAAAATAGACAGGCTGAGAGTTAAGCTTGTGCGTGCGTGCATGTGTGTGCACTTGTGTGTGTGTGCGTGCATGTGTGTGCACTCGTGTGCGTGTGTACGTGCATGTATGTATGTGTGCATGTGCGTGCATGTGCGTGCATGCGTGTGTGTATGCATGCTCGTGTATGTGTGCATGTGCGTGTGTGTGCACTCGTGTGTGTATGTGTGTGCACTCGCGTGCGTGTGTGTGCATGTGTGTGTATGTGTGCATGTGCATGTGTGTGCACTCGTGTGTGTGTGCATGCATGTGTGTGTATGCGTGCTTGTGTATGTGTGCATGTGCATGTGTGCACTCGTGTGTGTGTGCATGTGTGTGTATGCGTATGTGTGTGTATGCGTGCTTGTGTATGTGTGCATGTGCATGTGTGTGCACTCGTGTGTGTGTGCGTGCATGTGTGTGTGCATGTGCATGTGTGTGCACTCATGTGTGTGTGCGTGCATGCGTGTATATGCGTGCTTGTGTGTGCATGCATGCGTGTGTATGCGTGCTTGTGTATGTGTGCATGTGCATGTGTGTGCACTCGTGTGCGTGTGTGTGTGCATGTGTGTATGCATGCATGTGTGCGCACTCGTGTGTGTGCGTGCATGTGTGTGCACTCGTGTGCATGTGTGCGTGCATGTGTGTGCGTGCATGTGCATGTGTGTGCACTCGTGTGTGTGTGCGTGCATGTGTGTATGCGTGCTTGTGTATGTGTGCATGTGCATGTGTGTGCACTCGTGTGTGTGCGTGCATGTGTGTGTGCATGTGCATGCGTGTGCACTCATGTGTGTGTGTGCGTGCATGCGTGTGTATGCGTGCTTGTGTGTGCATGCATGTGTGTGTATGCGTGCTTGTGTATGTGTGCATGTGCGTGTGTGTGCACTCGTGTGCGTGTGTGCATGCATGTGTGTATGCGTGCATGTGCATGTGTGCACTCGTGTGTGTGTGCGTGCATGTGTGTATGCGTGCTTGTGTATGTGTGCATGTGCATGTGTGTGCACTCGTGTGCGTGTGTGCGTGCATGTGTGTGTATGCATGCTTGTGTATGTGTGCATGTGCATGTGTGTGCATGTGTGTGCGTGGTGAGGCAAACAAAAAGCAGATTGAAAAGTCTCAGGCCTTGGATTTGGATGCACGAGGGACTGCTGTGTCCCTGAAGCCTGTGTGGCTATGTGACTGCTTTGTCTCTACCCAGCAGAGGAAGGGAAGGGAGACATTGTTCTGAAAATAGGGAAGGGCTAAGTGAGAGTTAGGGTACTAAACCTCTCTTATCCTGCTCCTAAAACCAGGCAACCAATCTGCCTACACGGGAGACTGGATGATTCCTCTCTGGGAAAACTGACTGGCATTTAAGGAAAGATTTTCAGATATTGAGCTTAGCGTGGTGAAAGGTAAGCCCGCTGATTCCCCAATCTGCAGTGAAGCCCACCATCAGTAAGCTTCACAGGCAGCACAGGCAAGGTTGTGCCACTGTAACAAACAAGCCATTAATCCTACTGACTTGCATCCCAGAGCGTTCATTTCTCACTTGTGCTACATACTGTTATTGGCTGGCTGGGGCTTCTGCTCCAA
>NW_007726406.1:85383-87115 GCF_000696425.1 Galeopterus variegatus | reverse complement strand
AAAAATTGTGTATATACATGATGTACAATGTGATGTTTTGATGTATGTATATACATTGTGAAATGGCTAAATCGAGCTAATTAACATGCATTCCCTCACATACTTTTCTGTGGTGAGAACACTTAAAATCTGCTCTCCTGGTGATTTTCAAGTATGCAATAAATTGTTATTAACTATACAGCAATTCTTTTTTTTTTTTTTTTGCAGCTGGCCAGTATGGGGACCCGAATCCTTGACCTTGGTGTTAAACCAGCTGAGCTAACCAGTCAGACCCACTGCCTACAGTCATCATGACTTACGGTAGATCTCAATCTATTCCTCTTAGCTGAAATTTTGTGTACTTTAAGCAACAAGTCTCCACTTCCTCCCTGCTTACCTGCCAGCCTCTGGTAACCACCATTCTGCTCTTCACTTTTATGAGTTCAGCCTTTGAAGATTGCACGTGTAAGTGAGATCATGTGGTATTTGTCTTTCTGTGCCTGGCTCGTTTCACTGAGTATCATGTCCTCTAAGTTCATCCATGCTGTCTCAAATAATATGATCTTTTTTAAGGCTGAATAGTATTCCATGGTGTATGTATACCACATTTTCTTTATCCATTCATCCATAGGTGGACACTGGGTTGATTTCATGTCTTGACTGTGAATAGTGCTGCAATGAACATGGGAGTACGGATATCTCTTCAACATACTCATTTAATTTCCTTTGGATATATTCCCAGAAGTGGGATTGCTGGATCATATGGCTTTTCTATTTTTGATTTTTTTAGAAACCTCCATGCTGTTTTCCATAATGGCTTTACTAATTTACATTCCCACCATCAGTGTCTATACTGATTCTTAAAGTTCCTTATGGAAATGACACACATCATCCTCATACGTTGGCCAAAGCAAGTTATACGGTCATGTCTAACTTCAAAGGTCGTAAGGAAGTAAAATTTTACCATGTGCCTGGAAGGAGAAGAACTGGGATATTTGTGAACAACTTAAACAACGGTCTTCCCACCTGGTCACCAAGTACTCTGTTCACTGCCCTTCCTGCATGCGAAGTATACTGATCTCTCCCCAAGGCCAGTCGTTATACTGTCTTATCTAGGAACAGCGTCAGACTCAACCGTGGAAGCGTGGCGCGTGATGCTGCTTTCCTCCTCAGAGGGTGATGCTCAGGAGTTTCTATTTCAGGTGCATATGTGGCTCCTAATCGTCTGGTGATCAGGGGATTAAGTGCACACACATACACACATAAACACACACCCCAAAGCAGGAAGCCAAATATCAAAGTAAACAAGTTATTTGCCTCCAGACCACAATCCCAATACATAATCACGGAACGAGAACAGAACAACCCCAATAAACCCTCCTGTTCACACAGTGGCTGGTGGTGAGCCGCGCAGCACAGCCGTGCTCAGGTCCCTGACCCAAGAAAGGGAAATAAATGTTCCTTATGATGCCTTGGCTCCTTTTCCCTGGACGTGCTCCCTTGTCCATTGTCTTCTGTGGTCCCGTGGTCGGCCTTTTTCGTTATCCTCCTTCGTTGGGGAATATGCCTTGAAACTGTGCAGGCTTCGTAACCCACTTCCTATCCATAGATAATGGGAGCCCAGGGGCCATTTTAAGTTTCAGAGAGTCACAGTTCAAGCTGATAGTTCTTTTGGCGATATAAAACTCTCAAAAATGTCGTTAGCTTATTGTCTATTCGATTATGGTCAGTTCCATGTGCTAATAGCCACACA
>NW_007726406.1:83000-84692 GCF_000696425.1 Galeopterus variegatus | reverse complement strand
TTTAATTACAGGTACCTTGCAAAAACTCGATCTGGCCTTGATGGGAGAGCCGTACCTTTAGCCTCTCCCCTGAGCCATTTTTCATTTGAAAGGATTTTCTGGATGCCATGTACTGTTTTTTTTTTTCCCAATGAACTTCTCAGTCCATCTGAGAGTTTATCATTGGGTATGGTGGCCGTGCTTTTCTGGTTCTTACTTTAAGGTTAACTTATAATCATCCTTTATTTTTTCCCCTTAAATCTTCTTAGTCTTTTCTGTTACTATTTGTGTTTGAGAAGCAGCTCCCTCTTTCAACCATGAACATAGCCAAACTATTGACTCTCTGTTCCTTTGCATTTCTGCTTGGATACTCACAAATCCTTTCCCAAGCTCATCACTATCTTTTGGCATAAAGCCGAATACAACTAACATCAACTCTAGCACTACAATTTATTTGTTATTATTAGTTAGGGTTCTCCAGAGAAATAGGAACAGTAGAATTACTTATTTACTTCTCTACTGTAAGGAATTGGTTCACATGACTATGGTGGCTGAGAAGTCTGGACTCAGAGAAGCCAAAGTTATAGTTCTGGCCCAAGTTTAAAAGCCTGAAGAGCAGGACAGCTGGTGGTGTATGTTCCAGTCCAAGTTCAAGTCTGAAGGCAGGAGAAGACTGATGTCCCAGCTTGAATACAGCCAGGCAGAGAAAAAGAGTTCTTTCCTACTCAGCACTTTATTCTGTTCCAGACTGGATGAGGCTCGCCCACACTGGGGAGGGCAATCTGCTTTACCCAGTACTGATTCAAATGTTAATCTCATCCAGGAACATCCTCCCAGGCACGCCCAGAATAACATTTAACCAAAACTCTGGGCACCCCACAACCAGTCAAGTTGACATATAAAATTAATCATCACAGTTATTGCCTATCTCCCGAGGTATCTCTGGTGAAAGTTTTACCAAATGTTTCCCCATTGACTAACATGAATTGCCAGATCATTAAGCCAATGCCACATATTTCAGGTGGTTGATGGGGCAGCGCCCTGCTTCTGTGTATCAGCTCCTGTATCCTTCAGGATACTGTATATTTTGGTATAGTAACAGTTCCAAAATCTCAGTGGCTTGTGCTAACAGAGGTTTATTTCTCACTCACATGAACTGTTCCTCATGATTGATTTAGGGACTGTTCTCTGAGTTATCCTTGCATGAAGACAGAAACTGAGGTAGCTGCCATCTGGGTCTGCTGCATCATGGCAGAGTGAAGGAGGACTCCATCACTTGTGCTCTCATGCTATTGGTCAAAACAAATCACAAGGCCACACTAACTTTGATGGCTACAGACCCCACCACGTGTCTGGGGGGAGGAGAATGAAACGTGCATAGCCTAGACTATCACCACTCAATACAGCTCATGCACACAGAGCTTCCAACCAGTTTTTCAGTAGCTTTCTCCTAAACATGACGGGAGAGCCAAGGATCACCACTGCTATGGTTGGAATGTGTCCCCCAAAAAGTACACGTTAGAAAGTTAACCCCCAGTGCAACAGCGTTGGGAGGCGAAGCCTTATGAGAGGTGATTGAGGGCTCTGCCTCATGAATGGATTAATGCTACTATCATGGGGATGGGTCTGTTATCACGGGAATGGGTTTCTTATAAAAGGACAAGTTCAGTTCCCTTTTGTCTCTCTCTTGCCCCCTCTTTGGCTTTCTACCAT
>NW_007726406.1:59392-82078 GCF_000696425.1 Galeopterus variegatus | reverse complement strand
TCTGTTTACTCTAAATTACCCAGTCTGTGGTATTCTGTTATAGCAGCACAGAATGAACTAAAACAGCCAGACTCTTGATGAAAGCCCTAAAATGAAAACCAGAGACCAACACAAGCAAAGGTGTGAAAAAGGCACTGGGAGAAAAGAGGCAATACAAGGAACAGAAGAAAACTTAAAAAAGTAACCCTCTAATTGATCTCAGAATAAACAAGTCATGTCCCTGTAAGGACAGGATGCTGTGAAAACAAGGAATTGAAAGGCAAGGGCAGGCTTTAACAATTAGGTCCATGATAAAAGAAATCTTAAAATTCAATGGGAAAGTTTGAAGAAAAAGTTGATAAGGCAGAACAAAACATTCAGTAGGTTAGATACAGAAGGGAAAAGACGGATCAGTCAAGAAAGCCAGTCCTTTGATTCATAGGGGTTACACAGAAAGAAGACAAGTAAAACAGAGAGAAGGTACTTTTCAAAGAAATATTTCTAGAAATATCCCAGAACTGAAAGCAATTATATTCCATATCGAAAAGACTGAACAAATTCTCNTAGAAATATCCCAGAACTGAAAGCAATTATATTCCATATCGAAAAGACTGAACAAATTCTCCATACAACGAAGGGTCAAAATTTACCCCAAGCCCTGTCCCTGTCAACATTCAGGATATTAATGATAAGGAAAAGCTCCTAAGAACTTCCCTGGGAGATGGGCAGTTGTGAGAGATGAGATGACAGAGTGTTGGGGATTGGAATGGCAGCACTTGGAAGCTAGAACAATATCCAAAGCTGTAGACCAGGAGTCCAGGGAAGTATAGGATGGAGGGGAAAGAAATTCCCAGGATAAAGTGCAGGCCTGGACAGGCAGCAGCCCGGCCTGGAGCATGGGAATGGGTCCTGCAGGGGCTGAGGGTGGCTGCTCTGGAGGACGGGAATGAACAGTGAGAAGAGGGTGGCGGAGGCTGCCTGACTACATCACAGGCCTTTGTGTCTTTTTAAGTGACGTGTGTTAGTTCATTAAATCATACCCCAAATTTAAAAGTGCATCTGTGTAGTAGTGGTTAATAAATTGCAAAAAACACAACACTGAGTTCTGACTCTGATCACTAACTCTTTGTGTGATCGAGTCCTTCCCCCTCTTCGGTAAATCACGTCTGTCTGCCTTGGGTTCTTCCTGGCCCTTGTGCTCTAGAATCTAAAGAGCACAAGCGCACATTAGACAGAGCAGCCTCAGATTCCTGAGTCACTGGAGCTGGCCTCCCTTCTGAAGCTGATGTGCTTGAGTGTGCCCCTCATTCCATCTCCTTTCAGAGGGGAGACCAGGCCTGTGGGCAAGGTCCTGACAGCCAGGCTGAGTGTCCCCATGGGGTGCCTGGGAAGGTGGCTGGTGCATATGGTATATGTGGATGCTCTTAGTGCCGTGTCACAAGGACCCCTCCAGGCCCCTGCTGTGTAACGGGGCTGACTAAAAGCTGATCTGGCAGCTCATTAACACTCAATTAAAGCTCTTCTCCACAGTGTGGCATTAACTTTTTAAAAATTTATACATGCAATTGAAGGAATTAAAGTGCAACTGTGGTTTTCAAAGCAGCTCATGTGAGGGAGGCTGTGAAATTGTTCTCATCTGCCCAGTCTTCGGTTTTCAAATTTATGTGTGCAATTGAGTTGGAAATTAAAGCACAGTTTTAAGGTGGGTGTGAGTGTCTTACATGGCACAATGTCAACCATTTGAAATTTATAAATGCAATTAAAGTGGGATGACTCTGGAAGTAAAGAATAGAAGAAGAAAAGCATACATGCTCTTTCTTCAGGACATCCTGCTTTCCCCCTCCCTATAATTTCAATTCTGGATGAGTATGTTGTCACCAAAGTCTTACCTCTTGCAGAGCAGTGAGCCAGGATTCTCCAACACAGTGGTGGCAAGGCCCTCACCACACGTGAAGTCCAGGGTCTACTTCCCGCAGCATTTTGGAGGGTGTATGCTCTGTGTACTTGCCATGTTAAGACTCCAAAGTCCTGAGAATGTTAATTTACTCTAGCAGTGTTCTGGTAGAGACCCAGAGGTTACATTTTGCATTCCCTGGAGTTATGCATGAATGTGTTTTCTGGGATGAAGGGGACAAACACCATGGAGCACCCCTCCTTGCAGGTACCAGGCTGGGGGACCTCAACTTCATCCCTGGGTTGAGCGTGTTGCTTTTTCAGGTGGGCAGCCACATGCAGAAGGTACTTTCTGGCTAAACAGGAGCAGACAAAGATCGGGGCAGGCATTGGTGAGAAACGTGGGCAGTCCCCCATCCTTCCATGGATCCAAACAGTACATTTTAGAAAATTAAAGAATTAATCTGAAGTTTGTCTTTTCTGACTCCTCAGACATTGTCAGAAATTTAAAAAACAATTTTTCCCTTTTTGGTTTAGACTGATTGTTTTAGGGCCACTGGTTCTTCTAACTGTATGGGTAGGACATATCCGGACCCTCTGGAGAAGGTCGTGGCTCTGGAAAATTCCAGGGTGTAGATTCAGCCCATTTGTTTTATGAGATGACGAGACACAGAGGATGCACATCTGTGTGGCTTCGGCTCCAAATGGCCCCATCTTTCCTGTCTACCATGCCTCCTGCAAGTCAGGGGATTGTCCACCTTCTCCTGTCACCCCTCCCTCCTTGCTATCGATCTGGCCCCATCCTCCCAGAATAGTGCTTAGTATAGTGGGAGGGTAACAAGTGGCTTTGGTTGGCCACAGGCTACCAAGCCCTGAATCCCCGGGCACTCTTGGCTTTCTCAGGCCAGGCACAGCTGCCCACCTCAGAGTCTCACCCTCTTTACTGTGTTGAGTAAGTGGAGAGATGGGGACTGGTGCCATTTCCTGTGTCTGTGATCTAAGCTCCTTTATCAGTCATCCTTGTCATTTTCAGAAGTCTTTGAATCAAGACCCCTTTCTCCTTTTTTCCCCCCTAATACATCTGCATGCTCACTGAGGCGAAAAATTACATGATTTCAAGATTGCACTGAGTCCTGTGTCAGACCCTGGGCCTACTTAGCAGGGCCATTGCTTGGCAATTAAGCTGGGACTCACAGCCCTTATTTAACTCTGGCACTGCTCCAGCTTGAGGACTTCAGAGTCAAAGGGCCTTGCTCTACCACCCTTTGGGTGCCCTCTCGTCCCAACCAGAGCAAGCTGGGACTCACAGCCCTTATTTAACTCTGGCACTGCTCCAGCTTGAGGACTTCAGAGTCGAAGGGCCTTGCTCTACCACCCTTTGGGTGCCCTCTCATCCCAACCAGAGTTGTCTACACAGCCTATATGCCCCACCGAGGGTGAGTCCAAAGAAAACCTCCATGTAGCTGCAGGGTGAATCATGGTAAACAAATGAAAGAATAAATGAGTAATTTGATTCATTAAAAAAAATTCTGTTTAATGAGTTCAGAAGAAAAGGTTAGGCCTTAGTGTTTGCCAAGAAAATCAGACTTCCTATTAAAAAAAGACAAGATGAAATCATTCCCTACTTTACCTGGTGCCTATTGTCAGCAAAGATTTGCTTGAAATTGAGGAATTTAGAGTGATGAGAAAAGCTAAATAAGAAAATAAAAAAACCCCTTTTTCATTGAAAAAAGTGTTATAATTGATGGCTAAGAGAAATACAAATAGAGATGCCAACCAACATAGACAGGCAGGGCCAAATGGGCGGTTACATGGTGCCCACATCGGGGCCCTCTGGGGACAACCAGCACACTCTGTTGTTTAGATACATAATGTTTGTCTTGGCTACTAGGACATATGGAGCCAAGTTTGCAGCTGTCCTCTTGCAACTGGGTGGGTCCATTTTATATGCATGTCTAATAATAGATAGATGCATGAATTAATAGATAATATATTAATATAATAATATAAACTGGGCTTTCTCATTTTCTCATCTATCTTTTCTCTTCTCCTCCAGTCCCTCAATTGCTCACACTTCCTGCAAATCTTTGGTGACTTGAGGCACAAAGTAAATCAGTCAGTGTGTTAGAAATTGTTATAGAACATTGAGGATGAAAGGTGCCTCTTATTGTAAATCTTCTTAAATTGACCTAACTGAAGGGGAAGGCAGAATGAGCTGTTGATTTAGTGTACATCATTTGTGAGCATCTGTACCTATTCTCAGTTCACCCCGTGAGCACTTACTGCATACCTGTTTAGTTTAGGGACGCTCTTCTGGAACTTACCTTCCAGGTGGAGGAGGTGGGGAAATGTGCTCTCCAGATGCCGGCAAGATGGAGATAGAGATATTGCCTGGAAACTCGAGAGCACCAAGTCCACTCTCTCTACCCTAATGGGTAAGTGGTCCTGCCAAAAATGAGCCCAGTCTTAAGGACCAGGAGAACTTAGTTTTGTAAGCAACTTCTTGAACTGCTGTGAATTGTTTGTGAAAATGCCTCCTGAAGGTGAGAGATGCTCTACGTGGGGAGAGCAGGAGAGCAGTGACCACGGGGCTCCTCTGAGCAGATGCAACCTCATGTAGCGTTGGTCACTGAATGCTGCTGGCTGGCACCTGCTCCCCTCTGGGGGCCGTTTCTCTTCTGAGAAGGGCACACTTGGAACTTAGCTATGCATGTGGGTTCTCTCTTGCTGACCCATGGGCCACCAGAAACACATTACAGAAACGCGAGCAGTAAACATGTAAGTAAATAAATAATTTAGAGAGTGATATGTGGTAAACAGGAAAATGACAACAGGGTGTGACAGAGGGTAACAGGAGGTCAGAGAGATGTTCCTGGAAAGCATGTAAGTAAATAAATAATTTAGAGAGTGATATGTGGTAAACAGGAAAATGACAACAGGGTATGACAGAGGGTAACAGGAGGTCAGAGAGATGTTCCTGGAAAATGGTGTTCTGGGCGGAAGAAGCAGCCAAGGCCCAGTGATACAACCACCCGGGGGTGCCTAAGGGACAGACTGGATGGCAGCAGGGTGACCGTGGAGAAGCAGGGTTGTCAATGAGCTTAGCAAGGCTTCCCGGCCACACTGAGCAGTCTCGGAGGCCATGGGAGGAAGTTATTCCAAATGCAATAAGAAGCCATGAGGCTTTTAACAGGAGACTGGTGTGACCTGATTTACGTTTTAGAAAGTTCCTTTACTGTGAATGAGTTAGAGGGGGAGGAGCTTGGAGGGTAAGAGTAGAGACCAGTTCAGAGCTCTCCCTGCAGTGCGGGGGAGAGACTGTCACTACAGTGGGCAGGATGTCTGGCCAGCTGTGCTGAGACATTTTCTCACCACCCCCTTGCCGACCACACTTACTAGGCCTGTACACCATGTTTTATGCTGAATCCCTTGGAGCCCACACTATCCGTGATATCCATGTTAACAGGCAGGCTAATTTTCACCCTGTAAATTTTTTTGTAAGACCAAATTACCTTAATTAGATTGTGAGTATGTCTAGGGCAGACAATTATGCTCACAGTGGGAATGCTTGCTTAACTTATGGGTCCAGGACAAGTGTGTTTGTGTGTGTGTGTGGCCAATCTCAGACTGGCTTCCAAGGGCTCAATGTTCTTTGTCCTGGATTAGGAGGTTGAATGCTAGTGATGAGCATCATGGAAACTCTCAGATGCTCTGGGCCTTGATTGTAAAGTGACCATGTTGGATATAAAATGCCCCTTCCAGTTCAAATACCAACAAAGATCTCTGCTTCTAGACATGGACACCAACCATGTCTAACAGCCCTTGACAAAATTCCCCTTGACTGTAGAATTAGGATATTAACACTGATTATGCACACTGTGATCTGATTGTTTTTGTCTCCCCCAAATTCATATGTTGAAATTCTGTCCCCCCGAGGTATTAGGAGCTGGAGCCTTTGGGGTGATGAGGTCATGAGGGTGGAGCCCTCATGAATGGGGTTAGTGCCCTTATAAAAGAGACCCGCGAGAGTCCCCTTGTCCCTTCCACCATGTGAGGAGCATGAGAAGGCGCCTCTATGAACCAGGAAGCAGGCTCTCACCAGATGCCAAACCAGTTGGGGCCTTGACCTTGAACTTCCAGCCTTCAGAACTGTGAGAAATGGATTTCTGTTGTTTATAAGCTACTTAGTCTGTGGTATTCTGTCATCACAGCCTAAACAGGATAAGATAGTGCAAGCGCCTGCTGCTATTTGTCAGGCCAGTTCTGTGGCAGTATGACCTGTCTCACTATCTTATTTATGCCATGTATTTGACCAGCATGCCTCTCTCCTGCATTTTTCCCACATCAGCATAAAGGTGGGCTTCAGCCTAGACCAAATAACCAGTAATAGCAAACAAGCGTGGCACTGCTGGGAATAGCTGGCCATGGAGTGATGAGACTGGGCATCCAAGTCGGTGACAGACACAGTGTCTTGTCCCTCCGAGGCTGAGGCACCTTGAGGACAGTGTCCTCGTTTCTGTATCTGGTGCCATGTCTAGCTTACCTGCAGGCACTTAACACCTGTTTATTGTTACCACTGAAGATTAACAAAGACCAGCATCTCTCTTGCTGCCCAGAACGTGGAAAGGTGACTGCCACTTGGGCTCATGTCAGTGCAGACCACACCACTGCAGCTGAGGCGAGAACTCTGCCTTATCTTGAAGCCTTACAGCTACTGGAAGCTGCAGGCCAATGTAATTTGTTGGAGCTTTTTAACTCAGCAGCAGTTTTTCAGCAAATACATCAAAACCTTAATGGGGTTTTTGAAAGTAAATCTCCCATTTGAAGTTAGAAGAAAAATAAATAAACAGTTATTATTCCATTTCACTTCTTTACCTTTTAATTTTGGGGTGGTGGGAGCTGAGTGCAATGAGGGTGGGCAAAATGATCCCTCAAAGCCAACAGGAGTCCTGTTGGAGAACCAGCCTCATGCAGCCCCTGGCCTGCCCAGGAGCTGCGTGGATAAAATATTAAGTAGCAGGATAGCAGTGATGGTTGCCACAGACACAATCAGATGTGTAGTTAAAGGTCTGGCATTCTTTAGGGAAACAAATGATTGATCAGCCCTGCAAAAATAAATATCCTGGCTCTTTAGATCTATGTAGCAACTTTAAATATTTAATAAATCTGCACGTGTGTGAAGATTTGTCCTCGCCCCGCTCCTTGTCGCCTGTGATTTTCGGATGAATTTATCAAATGTGCCTTTTTAAGGACTTCTGATCCAGGCCATAGATGCAGGAAGCACCATTTAAAATTCCTGTCCCATCCTGTTCCTGGCATAGGGCTCACTGGAGGCTGCAACAACCTGCAGCTGCTGGAGAGGACAGTGTTGGGGGTGGGGGCCATTTGGGACACTGGCATACGTCACAGGCACCAGTCACAACGTGTATCTGCAGCTGGGAAGCAGCATGCTGAACACAAAACATGACAGCTCAGAAAAGTAGCTGGTTCCTTGTGAAGGCCGTTTGTGGCTGTGAAGCTCTCCAGCTGGGAGAGACAGTAGCAGGACGACTCTGAGCAGCCTTTGTGGTCCATGCCATGCCATGAGGGAGGTGGTGGCCCAATCAAAGATGCTACTCAGCCTTGAGTACTGGAGGGCACTGGCCGTGGTAGAGGTGACTCTGTGCCTCTGTGCTCAGGGGGGCTGGAGACAGGTGGCAGGTGGCCACGTTTGCACAGGCCTCAGTTGTCATTCTCTGTTCTCTGCACAGAGAAGAGAACCCAGGAAGACACTGCAATGAAGATGTGCCTGCAGGCTGCAGGGGAGTAGCAATGCTCAGGTGATGGCTAGTGAGTGGGTGACAGATTGGGGGCACATGGCATCCAGTGGGCACCATCCCCTTCACTTAGGGAATGTCAAAACTTCAGTCTTTGAAGAGAGTACTGAGTCTAAGTGAACTTAAACGTCCTGAAGGCTGCTGATAGAGATCTCCAGGAAGGTGTTTGGTTGAGATTCATTGGAGGGACAAGATACAAGGTCATGGAGCCTTTTCATACCCCATGGTCTAAGTCATGTAGACAGTGATGCTAATAATGAATTATTTCCTGTATTAAAGTCAATACATATTTATTAAGTGCTTACTATAGATCAGGCCCTGAGTGGAGGATATGGGGATGTGAAAGGTGTGGTCTTGGCCCCAGAAAGAAAGAGCTCGGATTTCATTGACAGGGTGGTAACTGTGGGTCTCACTGGATGCTTTATACAGGTACATCCTTTGGAAAGGGGTAAAGAGTAGAATATTTACACAGGGAGAATTTCTGTGGTTATCCCCAGAACTTGAGGGCAAGTGGGAAAAATAGGTAAAGATAACACTATTAGGAATTTACAACCAGTAAGTAAACTTGGGGACCAACAGAAGAAGCAGGCTGTAGTGGTAGAGTCCAGATTATTGCCTTTGAATGAGTGTGTCTGGGGCCAGGCTCAGCAAGTCCAAACCAGCTTGTGCTGAAGAGAGCAGATGGAGAGGTGGGTCCTTCTTCTTGGGTCTTGCTCACCCCTAACAATGCAACAGATGGCACCTAACAGCCAAATGAGGCCAAATTGGGGCACACAATGGCCTCCTCCTCTCATCAGTGTGCCCTGGGCTTCTCCATGTCTGGGGGCTGGGTGGAAGCTGTGGTGGGGGCATTGGGGGGATGTGGCTTTCTAGGGGTGATCTTCACACTAGATAGCAGAGAGGTTGGAGTGAGGGCCCCAGAGATGGGAAGGCTGTAGGAGGGGATGGATGTAGGGATGGCTGGCTTTCCTGGAGTGACAGCTGGCAGGCAGCTGTGGAGAGAGAGTGTCTGCGTGTTAACAGCCACAGTGACTGGGCGTTTATTGAATTGCTGTGGATTTTCTAAAAGCAAAGCAAGCATACTAAATTGCTGCAAATTACCAAGGGCTTTCCTAATGTTCGATAAAAATACTGTGAACATTTAAGAACACAGGCTCTGCAAACAGTTCTGAATGTGGTCACAGGGAAGCTCTGAGTATTGAGAACAAGTACTCTGGCTCTTCATGTAAATAAAACTAAGTTAGGAGGACGGGGATCGCACCAGAGCTGGACAATAGAAATTCAGCTCGGCCTTTCCTTCCTTCTTTAGTATTTGCTTCCATTCATTTCAAGCATGTGTTTCCTTCCCTGGCCTCTGCCCATCTTGACACACTGTCTTGGGACATGGGGGTGTTCGCACATCCTTTGTTTCAGAGATACAAACAAGTGCAGGAGGATGGGCTGATTTTTAAGTCATCTTCCTTAATGATTCTCAGTCTTTCTTAGCTTTCTCAGCATCCCAAAGACCACCCATCAGCTGTCAGGGAAAAGGAATACCTTTGAGAAGGGCAGGACCGGGGGTCTAGAACAGGACATGTTCCCTGTTTGGCAGTCAAATCCCTCCACATCCCATGGCTGTTTTTTTCAGGTTCAACCTAGTTCCGTTCTGCCCCTGACGTTTTGCAGTTTCACTCATTTTCCTCTCGACTTAGGTCATGTTCTCTGGACAGAAATAAACCATAATTTTTTGTCCTAGGAGAAAAAAAATCACTAAATTTGAAGGCTTTTGGCTGCCAGCCTTGTACTGAGAAGTAGAGGATAGTTGGGACTCTGTGCATTAAATTACACCCCAGTTTAAAAATCAAAGGAATAACTGTTTAGGGGCCAAATTCACTTTGGGTTAAATCAGTTCAAAGCATCAGAAAAATCGTTAGAAATATTTGAAGAGCATAGCAGGTGGCTCGGTTTGCATTTCTTAACCTGTGTCATTTGATGTTTTGCTTCTACAGAGAAGCATGAGGAATTTCATTGCCTTCCAGCCATTAAATTACATTCAGGAATTCTACACTAGCCTTGGTGGTTTGCAACAAAGTTTCAAGAAAATCCTCTGCTTTCTGTCTGACAAGTTGTGATTAACAGCATCACCCACAAGTCTCAGCTTGGGATTCTTTTGGCCATTATATTATCTCATTAAAAACCAAAAAGGCTAATATAGTTTCCAAAAGCAGTGAGAATATGCTTCAGTTGTATGCCTAGGCATGGGAGCTGAAGGTATTGAGGTCTCAATATAGTCAAGGAGATTAGGACAGATGGCCCAGTATTTTGGGGTTAGAATAGATGCTTCCTGAACCAAGATACTAAATGGGCAAGAAGCAACAGAGAATATAGCTGGGTAAGAGAGGGAAAGGACAAAGAGACAAAGGGATAGGGGCATTTGCAAAGAAGCACACCAGCCTGGCTGTCGTCAGGCAGGAATTGGAGGTGAGATGGATGGGAGAGGACTACAGCAGTGGGGTAGGAACTGCAGATGTTCTCCCTCAAGAACAATTGTTGAGCAGTAATCACAGGCAGAGGCAGACTCCCATTGCAAGCAGATGGATTTTATTAGCAGCCTTATAAACTGGCACTCCAGTTTATAAGCTGATGATCTTTGAGTCCTTAGCCAGGATCCACCCTCTCATCATGGGACAGAGGCCTGATCAACTGTCCTGACTAAGCATATTCTAAGGGTTAATTTCTTGAAGCATGTCTTCTCTGGGCCAAGGAGGGGATCTGGGGATGAAATGTAACTTCTTAGGATGCAATCCCATTAAAGGAATAGGAATCTATGTTGCCAAATGGCTATGTCTGCAAAGGAAATCACAGAATCAAACATTCATATATTTATACTTCATCTCTCTGGGTGCCACTTTCTTCATCTATAAATTTAGGAAGTTGGATTTCCTGACCTCTTAGGTTCCTTCCATTTCCTAAATTACCAGATTCAGTCTCTCACATTACATATCAAATCTTTTGGGAAAAAAGTCAAGGGAACATAGTTGTACAATCTTATGTGCACAAAGCTCAAAGACATATATATCCTTGGAAAACCACATCCACGCAACCATCCATTCATCCATCCAATTACCCATCCATATTACCAGATTCAGTCTCTCACATTACATATCAAATCTTTTGGGAAAAAAGTCAAGGGAACACAATTGTACAATCTTATGTGCACAAAGCTCAAAGACATATATATCCTTGGAAAACCACATCCACCCAACCATCCATTCATCCATCCAATTACCCATCCACCCTTCCATCCATTCATCTACCCATTCATCCATCCATCCATCCACACATCCATCCATCCACCCGCCCACCCATCCATCCACCCACCCATCCATCCATCCACCCATCCACCCATCCACCCACCCACCCATCCATTCATCCATCCACCCACCCACCCATCCATTCATCCACCCATCCATCATCCATCCACCCATCATCCATCCACCCATCATCCATCCACCCACCCACCCATCCGTCCATTCATCCATCTATCCATTTATCCATCTATCCATTTATCCATCCATCCATTCATCTACTATGAATTATCCAATTACCCATTCATTTATCCATCTATCCTTTCAGCCATTTAATCATCCATTCGTTCCTCCAACCAGTCATCCATCATCCATCCATCCATCCATTGATTCATCCATCCATTTATTCATTCACAGATGAGGTTGATGAGGTACTTTAAATGACTCATTCATTGGTTCAATATTCAGCACTTGTGATATATGTAAACACATGATATTTTAAGCTTTGTTGACACTGTATCTATCCTTAGTATTTGACAAAGTGTAAATGCTTAAATATTTGCCAGATGAATGAATGAAAAGTTATTACATTACCTGTTTCCCAAGAACAGGGTGGGGAGTGGTTCTGCTTCACTCTAGTCCATTTCCCTAATTTCTTGGCAGTTGTACATATTTCAGTGCTAAATAAATATTTGTTTGGAATATTTATCCCTTTAGAAAGGAGGAATCTGTGCAGCTGCAGTTGTTTGTGTTTATACATTTGGGCCATATGCTTGTGTATTATCTTCTTAGGCAGTGTGTGGTGTAGTGGGGAGGGCATGAGAGGGTCTCGAGTCAGGGGCCTGGATTCTTCCGCACACTGTTTATAGCAAGCTGTGCACCTTGGATAAATCATGTAGCCTTTCTGAACCTCTTTTTTCTCATCTGCAAAATGAGACACCTTCTTTGGTTCCTTCTAGCTTTAAAAGTGCATGATTAGAGCATGAGAATTACAGATGAAGGAACATGGCATGCCCCTAATAAATGATAGCTGTTATTATTTCAAAGGCAGGGGCTTGTCTTCTTCATCATAATATTAAGAACACGGTTGTATATCTTTGAGTACTCAGTACATACTTTTGAATTATAATAATAAAATAACTGGTGAAAACTGTGCTATCTACCCTAAGTGAATAACCGTGCAGTATATGCCTGTATTGAGACAAAACACTGTACTCACAAAAAATAAATACAAATAAAATTGGAAATAAAAATAAAAATAAATAAAATGATCGAGAGATGTTTAGTTCACTAACGCTTTCACAGGGAATACTGTGTGCCAGACATTGTTACACATGCTTTGTCACTATTTTGATAATAGTTGCAGTTAATTTAATTAACTCATTAACTCATTTAATCCACATAGCAAATTAAATGAGGTAGATACCAGCATTTGCCCACTTTACAGAGCAGGAAATGGGGACCCAGCAGGGTGAAACCATCTTCCTGTGGTCACCCAGCAGGCAGGGGCAGAGCCGCCAGCATCTGAAGCCAGGTGTTCGTCACTAAAGCCTGTGATCTTAACCACCCTGCTACACTACGGTGTGCTTGACAACCACATCATATGGTACAGTGGCTGAAACAGAATATAAAGTGTGGTCCCTGCCACGAGGTCCTCACAATCTAATTGTGCACATGAAATATTCAGAGAAGGAGAGAGTGGGCAGTAAAGCTGCGACGTGGGGTGTAGATCACTTGGAGGTCAGGATAGCACACCGAGGGCCCTTACTTTTACACAACACCGTGCTGTCCGAGTGCTTTTACACCCGTCATCTCACTTACTGCCCATAACAGCCATCATTACTGAGGGCTTACTACGTGCCAGGCTCTGGATTAAGTGCTTTGCTTATATGACCTCAACCACGCCTCAGAGAAAGCCTATTACACAGGCATCATAGCAGTTTCAGTGTTAGAAATTCAATTCAACTTATTCATGGAAATGAAAAGTGGAGGAGTTAGGACTGGTTTCAGCCACAGCTGGTTCCAGGAACTCAAATAATGTCACCAGGACGTGGTCTCTCTCTCTTTCTCCTCCCTCCTCTGTTCGTCTCCCTTCCAGCCTTTGTCTGTTGGCTTTACTCTCAGACAAGTTCTTTCCTTAGGGTGGACCCAGACAGCCATGGGCTAATGTCATCCTGACTGCAAATGATCAGCAGTTCCAACAAATGTCCTGGAGTTGGGGTTCATGCATGTGGCCTGCCTCTGAGCTGATCACAGTGGCCAGAAGGGTGGCCTGTGTTTATGGGTGGGACCAGAGGCGCAAGACAAGCCTTGCAACTCCTGGAAGGAATCGGCTCATCAGACCCAAGAAAGCAAAGATGATGTTTCTAGGAGAAGGGAGGCTGAGGGCTGGGCAGACACAAAAGTAACAAAGTAAGTGATGGTTATTTTCTCCATCTTTTGGGTGCGCAGACGGCTCTGAGAGGCCTAGCGCTTTGTCCAGGGGCACACATCTGGAGATCTGCAGAGCAGGGGTTTCTGGCAGGTGTGTCTGGTGCTACAGATGGGGACGGGGAAGCACAGATGATTAAGCGCCTGGCTCAGCAGGTCTAGATGGAGAAGACACACTTTCCTCAGAGCGGCAGCTGACACAGAAGACCTGAAACAGATGCTCCACGGTCTTAGAGATGCCAAACTGGGTGAAAAAATCTGGACAACCTTGCCTTGTGTTCTCTGTCAAAACCTGCAACTCGAACTTTGAACTGGACCTTCTGGTCAAAAACCCACAGGGTCTTTGAGTTTGGGATAATTAGAAAGAGACACGAGTGGTTCCCGTTGGGTGGCTTCTTTCATCAGCTGGTTTTCAAAGCATGGTGCTGGGTGGTGGGCTGCAGGCCCAGGGGATGGGGGACTTTGGCCAGGAGTTGGAGGCAGCAAGCTTGTTGGTGGGAGGACCACCACTGATGCTGCGACACATGGAGCCAGTGCCTCATGTGGCCTTGCATGGCTCTTTCTCTGCATTTCGTCCTTGGGGAAAAAAACCTGGTTAGGGATCAGTTTTCAAGAATGATCTCAGGCAGAAATTTTCATGTGGTGCTGTGTAATGGAAAAGCGTGGTGGGAGGAGTCAGGCTGACCTAGGTCTAAACATCTGCTCTGTCATTACTAGCTCTATGGCCTCGGGAGTCTTATTAACCCCTCTGAGGCTATTTTCCTATCTGGACAGGGGGCCTATAGGGCTTCCTTGGGAAGAATGACAGCTGTCCTGAGACTGAGGCCAGGGCCAAATTATGGAAATGGCCTCCTCCCCAGGGTTCCCACCTAAAGAGGAAAGGGGATAACCTACCAGTTTTAATGGGCGGTCCTGATGGAAATGATGCTTGGTGGGACAGCTGGCCTCTCTGCTGGCCTTCATGCCGAGTGTGCGAGTAACTGTGGCTGGTGGATTCCCCGCCCCTTCCCACACCTACACTGACAACACCCGCCCTACTCTGGGCCCTCGGGTCCATGCCTAACCCCGGAGGTTGGGACCGTGAGCTTGCCTGGAGCTCATCCCTGCCCCCTTGCCTGAATTCAAACCATGGGGACAAAGAGTTGCTGACCGCCCCAGGGTAAGATCCCTGCGCCTCCAGCTGTGTGCACATGAACGAACCTACACATCCTGGCCTCGGTTGCTGACGTGTTCACCTGAAGAATAAAGCAGGTAACATTCGCAGGGCTTATTTTGTCACGTGATTCAGGGACTGAAACGTGGATCCAGGACTTGGGGCCTCCATTTCACTCCTCCCCCAACAGGCCCAGGAGACCCACCTGGCCTGGCTGGTCCTAAGAGCTACTTGTTGACTGTCAGATCATAAAGGACCCACACCCGGGGGCAAGTCCGCAGCTCATTACGGGGATTTCAGGAAGAGGGAGGTCTGCTCCTGGGACACACCTGTGAGGGCTCAGCTCAGTTCCCTCCCTGCCAGCAGCTCTTCCCAGCGCGCTCCCTACTGTGTGATGCCTCCCCTGCTTTTCCACAGGCCTCCAATCCCTCCTCCAAATCTTCTCCCGGGTGTCCTTACCAGAATCCCAGGGGGCCCTCCCCACCCTGCCTCACACCTGCTCTTCTACACCTGGCTTCTCTAGTGAGACATTCCCAGCTGTGATAAAGAGACTCGTATGTACCCTCCCCGCTGGCCTCTGCCCACCACAGCGTCAGGCCTGCGTTCGAGGTGTTCCCTGAGGAGTGTGGGTGCCCACTTATCTAATATGTTGTGGAGAGATTTGAGTCGGTTAGAGGAATGGACCTGATGGCTTCTGTAACCTCGACCAGCTCAAACTGTCTGTGATTTGATGACTCCAGGACTGTTCCCCGCCCTCTGCCTGGGCCATTTCTCATGCCAGCAGAAGCCCTGCAGTGGCCCAGTTGTGACGCAGATGCTGATGCAACGTTCTTCAGTCTCACAGAGGGATTTAATCTGGTAATGCAATGCCTAGCTGGCCTTCTCATTAGTCACCCCTTTCACTGTGGACGCCTGGAGAGGGAGGTGAGGACAGCGTCCTAAATAGCACATAAGAGCAGGAGAGGAACGTGGACAAGCTGGGCCTGGGGGGACGGGGGACTGAAGCACAGAACTGGGTGGGCGATGGCTTGGAAGGAGATTCCTTGTTGTTTCCCCCTTTGCTGAAAGTTGTGAAAGTTCAAAACCTAAGATTTCAAGTACTTGATCCATCACCTTCCCCAACTTCTTACCCTCTTCCCAAAGGCAGCAAAATCCAGTCAACTCCCTCTGTTGGAACAGTGCTCTCCATGCAGAGTTCAAAGCACTTTTGCCTCTCTGCACTATGCTCTCGATTCCCTTGATGGAGGTGTGGAAGCTGTCAGAGCTTCCCTTTCATAAGAAGGGAAACTGAGGCACTGAGCAGTTATATGACTTGTCCAGTGGCCGGCCCCCTTCTGGTGATCTTCTCCAGGCACTTTGATCTGTAGTCAAAGGGGGAAGAAAGACGGTTCCTGAACCTTCGCTGAAGATGGGGTGGGGGTGGTAGATGAGCCACGGGACAGGGACTAGGAGACACGCGGAAGGGTCTCAGAGGCTCGTCACTCCTTTAGATTTCCTGCCAGGTGCTCACAGCCCATTCGGTTTTGGTTTTCAGGAATATTTTTACTTTGGTTTCCTTCTGGAAAGTTATTTTGCTATTCCGCCACGGGCAAAGCTTCACAGGCGCTGCTCTGTCCGTGACCCTTTTATGCTAGAAACCAAAGTCTTCTTTCTGCTCTTGGCGTTTTTTCTTCCTGCGATGCACGCAAAGGCCCTTTCCCGTGGGCGCTGCCGCCAGCACACGCTCGCGCCCCCTCGGTCACTTTCTTTCTTTGCTCCTCCCTCTGGACGACAGAAATCGAGAAATGTAGCAAAAGGCAGAAGTGCGCACAGGCTCCAGCTCACGAAAAGGAGCTCGTGGACGGTACCAAATTAAATGTCCCAGCAAGGGCAGGGGTCTGAGAGCAGAGAGCGCAGGGACGAGCGCGGCGCCGGGGGGCGCTGGGGGGCGCTGGGGGGCGGCCCTCCCGTCTTATCTTGGGGGGAGCCTTGCTCACCGAGCTGGAGGATTTGGTTAACGGGGGAGAGCTCTTTCTCGTGGCCGGCCGGAGGGGGAGGGGCGCGCTGGCTAAGGACGAGGACGCGCAGTGTCCCCTCCCCTGCCCCTCCCGTCGCACCCTGCCCTGCCCGCGGACCCCACGCCGGGCGCCCGTGCGCACACACCCTCGCACAGCCTCCTTCCCCACTGGCAGTGCAAAACCCTCTTTCTTGCCTTCTTTCCTGGAGTAATTTCAAAGGCCCTGCAAATGAGGCCTTTTGGAGGAAATGGCACTTCCTTGTGTTGGGAAAACAGGGTGTGATGATTGAGGTGGCAGCTGGACTCCGTGGGCAGAGGGTGGGATCTTTCCAGCTCTGGGGCCTTTGACATAAACTAAACATTTCCTGTAAGCTGTCACGTGTGGGAGAAGGGAGAGAGATCAGGGACAGGCAGGGAGGGAGAGGTCGCCCCCTCACTGTGCCTCCTTGGGTCCCCTCTGACCTCACCAGGCACAGAAGCGCTGTCAGCTGTCTAGCCCCCTCCATGCCCCTTCTTAATAGCTTTGCCTGGTGGACAGGCTGGGAAGCTCAGGGCTTCCCCCTTTTCAGGACAAATGCATCCTCTGGGGGGCTTGGCAGTGGCCTCCCCACATTGCTCAGCTCATTAAAAGAAAGTGTTCATTGCCTTCAAGTGGCACAGGTAATGAAGCCAGCAGGGTGCCTGCCGGCTCTAATAAGATGGAATGAACCAAGGGGAGAATTAACCTGGTAGGATCAATTCACTTTGCAGCAAGGCACTTGCGGTCGCCTCTTATACCCGTGCAGGGAATCTTAAACACAGTCTTCTCCCAGGAGTGGGGCTGGCTGCGGGGGAGAGCACTGCACTGAGCTAGAAGAGACAAGCAGGGTTGCAGACGGGGGACTGGCCTAAGGGGTTGCAGCCCAGCTCCCAGAGGCGTAGTGGCCAGCGTTCTTCCCAGGCTGTGTTCCAAATGCTGGGCGGGGTCACAGCTCCATAGACCAGGAGCCCTCCTGCCTGTTCAACCCTTCCCAGCCACTGGTGGTCCAGGCTGGGCCAGGGCTGATGGGGAGGGGAGAAGACAGCTGACCCTTTCATGGCCATGCTGCACTTGAGGATACAAGGGTGGCATGGGCCTGACCCAGATGCCCAAGTTTGAAATTGCAGACATTTGACTTAGCAATTCTGGTCGCAGGAGAAGGTGGAAAGGACAGAAAGAACGCAGAACTACAAAAGGAAGGGCATTGTCATTCCAAATTCAGGTGTGTGCCTGTTCCATGCCAGGCACTGCGCTGGGTGCTGTGGCAGAGGTGTGAGGAAGACACGTCCACTGCCCTTGAGAAGCACACACTGTAGGAGAGAGACCTGCATTCGACTAACTGCAACATGGGATGTGTGCCTGGAGGCTCACGCCATGGCACGGGAGGGCTGGGTTAGTTCTTCTTGGCCAAAGGAGCAGGAAAAAGCTCTGGGAGGTCTTTGCAACAGAAGTAGGTGTCTTACCTTTTCTGTCCAGCATAGGTTTCTCTATCAAACCAGTCAGAGGGTCAGAGAACACTGGAGTCAGGGATGAATATCATCAGGACTCAGAGATCCAATGCCTTCCAGCCCTTGTGGCCTGTCTGAATCCAGGTTACCAGGCCTGCACCTGAGGCTGAATGAGGATTTCCAGGGAGCTTGGGAATCTGTACTTAGACAAGCATCCCAGTGATTCTAGTAATTAGCTAAATTCGAGATAGACTGAAGAAGACCAATCACTCCTTTTACAGAGGAGGCAACATGGGCTGAATGACAGCAGGTGCAATGGCTGCTTAGGACAAGTGGCTGGGAAGTGGGAGGGCCAGGACCTGAGTTGAGAATCGCTTATTCCCAAACGTGGCATTGTCCCCGCTGAGGAGGCTGCACACCCCATGTCACGCAGCAGGGAGATGCTGAGAAACAAGCCATGGGGCCCCTCAATGCATCACAGTCTGGAGTAGGGCAAAGTCTTTTGTAGGCTCAAAAAGGAGGAGAGTTGGGGTGTTCAGCACATTTCTGTTGCTGCCTGCTTACTCTGTCTCCTCTGTTCACCCCACCCGCTGCAGACTGCAGCTCACCTCACTCCTGGAAGGTCATGTTTTCCTACTTGCAGGCTAGCAAAATGCCAAACCAGTGGGTCTCTCCTACCCTGAATACAGATGGCGGTATTTATGAGGAACAAAGCCCCACCACAGAAAGTAGCCAAAGCCTTGTTTCCAGAGATGACGCTAAGAGACAGCCGTGGAGCAGGGAAAGTAACTTTGGGAAATAATAGCTTTCCTGAAAGGGCTGCCTTTTCAGTCCTGGGGTGATGCCTTTATGAGATCCCTTACTTGGGGATCCCTTACTTGCAAGCACGTGGCCTTGGCTCACCAGCCGTCTTGTCTGCAGTAGGAGGAAAGAAGTGCATTTCCATGAAGCACACATCCGTCACGCCCAGGCTGAGAAGGCTTCGCTGGTTTTCCAGGGCAGGAGCTTCTACACCTCCGTCTGGCCTTCAGACCCTGGCAGGCTGGCCCTGTCCCGCCCGCTGCCTCACACCTCCTGGGGATGTGCAGAGGCCCTTCACGCACACTCATCCTCTTTGCCCCTCAGGGCTCTGTGAGGGAGGTAGGGAGGTGTTGCAGGTCATACTTTTATTTGGCAGGTGAAGAAAAAGACTCAGGAAGGTGAAGAGGCTTTTGTTCAAGCACTCACTGTGCACATGGTAAATTTGAGACTCCCAAGTATCAGGGGTCCATACTCTGGTTTCCCTTCAGACCGTATAAATCTTTCGCCTTTTACCAAGTAACAGGGGTCCACATGCTCCCCTCTTGCTGCTCCTGAACTCTAATCAGGCCTGTTGCGTCAGTCCAGGTTCATTCCGGCCTCTGACACTTTGCTAATGTGTCTTTTCTCTGGGCTGCCTTCTTTTTCTTTAACTTTCTGGACCCTTCAAAAAGTAGTTTGAAACTTCTCCAAGAAGCCTTTCCCAATTACTTGAGCCCTCAATCCTCTCTGAACCTGAATGACACTATTTAGTGCTTAATTATGTTCCATCATGCTGTTTGCTAATTGTCTAATGTGTGCCATTTTTTCTCAGTGAAGCTAGTTTATAAATTTCATGAGGGCTGTTGCTTCATGGTTCTTTGTGACCAACCCGATGCTAAGCACTGAGTTTAAAACTTTTTGCTCAAAATCTGCGTGGAGAAAGCGGATGACATTTATCCTCCTAAGGGAATTAACAACAATGACCCCATTTAGCATATCTCAATGTGTTTGGTTTCTACCCATGTTATTAGTATAGAGACAGAATCTATCTGGCTAGGAAAAAGTATCCAGCTGTTCAGAGCAGCTGGAAGCCAAGTAAGGGTTATTTTGGGATAAGTTATTTCTTGCTTCCTAAGCCCTTTCACATAATATTGTCTGGGATGGGCTGCTTGACTGAGAAGGCTGTCCTCGCTCCTGCAAAACTGACGTAGAGAAATTGCTGGAGAGAAAGACCAAAGATGGGCTAAGAAGAGCAGAAGCATGATCACGCGGTGTTGGTGGCCAGATGTTATAGGAGCTTATGCTCTAGTCTCGTTGCTGCTTCTGCACAACAGCTGTTTCCAGGGCGGAGGGACAGCTGATGGCTTCAGAGACTAGGGTGGTTCCAAACTCATTTTTCTGTGCCCCTCTGTGCACTGGGAGGCCGACTATACGCTTATTCTGTGCTAAGCCCCTGCCTTTGACGTCAGTTTCAATGGTGACATAGAAAAGAAACACGCCTAAATAAATGAGGCAATTGCAATTTGATAATTGCTTGGAGGGAGATAAACTGGGGATGGGAAGAGAGGAGGGGAGGGTGTGGGTGACGGACGAGAGCTGCTTCAGACAAGGTGGGCAGGGAAGGGGCAGGAGGAGGAAAAGTCAGCCAGCTAAGGCATTTGGGAGAAAGGGCTCACCGGCCCATGTGCGAACGCTTGAGAAACATGCCTAGGAATGAACAGAGGCCAATGGAATGACAGCCCAGTGAATGGCGAGAGCAGGAGGCGCCCAGGAGACGCTCCTGGGAGCCCCATCAGCATGCAGAGGGTGGTATGTGTTGAAGTGGTGGTGGCAGAGGCGGAGAGATGGAGGTATGGGCTCAGGGGCTGCTGTGGGGCGAGGGTGGAAGGCAGAGGAGCCAGGCCTGGGTGGTGGGGTCTGGGGCCATGGGCGAGGAGCAATCAGGGATGAATCCCAGGTGTGCGTGTGTGTCTGTGTGTAGTGGAAATCGGGAGCGTTCATGTGACACATTGATATCAGACAGATAATCCTGCTATCAGTTACTTGTTCAGCCTTGACTTTGCATGTCAGGCACTGACATAGGCACTGGAAATAGAGCAGGAAATGAAAGAGACACAACTCCTCCCCCTCCTGGAGCACACAGTCTAGAAGTGACAGGCCACAAATAGGAATGATAAATCAAACATATAATATGCTAGGAAGGGAGCAGTGCCTTGGACAAAAATAAAGCAGAGGAGGGAAATATAAAGAGAGTTGAAGTGTTAGACAAGTCCTCACTAGACGGTGAGGCTTGATGGAATTGAGCAGGTTTTGGAGGAAAGCCTTACAGGCAGTAGGAACAGCGAGTGCACAGGACTGAAAACGAGAGAATGCCTGTGGTGGCCCAGGAGGAGAGAGGTGGCCAGTGTGGCTGGAGCAAGCTGACCGAGGCTGGGAACTGGGGAGCTGCAGGAGTGAGGGGAGGGCAGACCGTGTGGCTGTGGGAGGGAGCACTCGGGGTTCTCAGGCAGAGATCTGAAACGGTCTGGCCTGTTTCACAGTGCTCCGACAGCTGTGCTGAGAACAACTGCAGAGGCAAGGGCAGGGCAGGAAGTCGACCTGGAGGTTTCAGAATAATCCCGTGTGGATGGATGGTGGGGATGTGGACGCGTGCAGCAGTGGAGTTGAGAAGTGGTCGGAGTCTCTGTACATGTCAGAGGGGTGACGACTGCATTTGCTAGTGGATTGGGGTGGGGATGAGGAAAAGGGAAGTGGTGAGGGAGACTGGCACTTTGAGGCTCGCAATCGAGAGGATGAAGTTGCAATAACTGGTACTGGGAACAGAGTGGGAAGAACAGGGCTGGGGTGTGGCAAGAGCTAAGCATGTCGGTTCCAGATGTCCGCTGCCATCCTGAGGGAATGCTCAGCAGGCATGGGGTACACGAGTTGAGTCTGGAGCAAAGCCCTGGGCTGGAGATACGCATCTGGGAGTCATTGGCACAGAGATGCTGTTGAACCCCAGAGACAGGACGACTTACCCAGGGAGTGGAGTGGAGAGAGAAGAGGGCTAACATCCGAGCCCCGGGCACTCTGATGTCTGGAGGTGAGGAGAGATGGAACCACAGGAGGAAACTGAGGAGGAATAGTCAAAACGTCTCTGGAAGCCTGGAGTGGGTGTGCTCCGGGGCTGTGCTGAGACAGCGTTGAAGCAGGAAAAGGTGTTCAGCTGTGTACAGTATTGCTGATCGTTATGAACACGAAGATCGAAAGTTGACCTAGGCTTTAGCCATGTGGATGACATCGGTGACCTTCACAAGAGCCTCGCTGGTGCAGAGGGAAGAGTGGAAACCAAAGTGGAAGATTTCACGAGAGAATGTGAGGAGAGGCATGTGAGACAACAGGTTAGGGAGAGAGAGCAATGGGTGATAGCTGGAGGAGGAAGCGCGAGTAAGAGGGTTTTCTTAATAGGAAAACCAACAGAATGTTTGTATTTTGCTGGAAAAGATCCAGTAGGGTGAGAAAAATTGAAACTGCAAGAGGAAGGCGGAAGATCGCTGGAGCACTGGCCTTGCACCCATGCGGAGGGAACGGGTCTGGAGGCAAGAGAAGGAGCCGCCTTAGACAGGAGCACAGCGCTGGCGCTGAGAGAAGAGAAGCATGCAGAAGGCGGAGAGATGCCGCGGTGGGAGTTTGCATATTCTTTTCACGTTGTTTCAGTTTTCTCAATCAAATAGAAACAAGGTCATCGGCTGAGAGTGAGGATTCGTGAGCAGATACTTCACGTTAAGGGTGAAAACACATGACAGCCATCTAGCAGAGCAGCAGAGGGAGCATGCGTTGCTCTAGTCATGAACCCCAGACAGCATCACAGGCCCCTGTGAGTTTACTAATCATAGATTAAAGTAA
>NW_007726406.1:57729-59054 GCF_000696425.1 Galeopterus variegatus | reverse complement strand
GTCATGAACCCCAGACAGCATCACAGGCCCCTGTGAGTTTACTAATCATAGATTAAAGTAAGCCAGTGTGGCCGCATGCTTTTCTGACACATGTTCTATTGTGCATGTGCAATGGACAAAACCAGATTGAGATTTAGCTGAGCACAAGGAAGATCACAGTAGCCGTGGGAAGGGGGGCAAGAGTGCAGAGCAGGAGGGTGAGGGTACAGCACAGTGACTGACAGGGAATTCGGGCTGGGGCAGTGGGGAGAAAGGGCAGGGAGCAGGTTGTAGAATCAAGCACTGAAGGTCTGCAGGGGACGGTGCTGGAGTTGGGCTACTTGAGGAAGTAGACTTGAAATATAGAAGGTGGTGTTCAGAATGTGGGATGTTTGAAATTGCGCCTAGGGGGAGACAACAGTTGGTAGTAACAAGACTGAAGGTGTGTTGGCGAGAGTGACTGGATAAGTTAGGAAACAGGGAAAGCTCCATGGAGGAGTGAAGGTCAGGGTGTTTGAAGCATGATTATTTGTATATTACATCACCGAAGTAGGAAAAGAATAGTGTCAGAGAGAGGGAGGGTCAGGAGATAAACACTTCAAGGTTAAGGCGCACTAGGTAACTGTAACAAGGATAGGAGGTGGGTGGTTTAGCCAGATGACATGAGATTCTAAGTAAGGTACTTTTAGGAGGGAGCACGGGGGAGAGGAGCAGCCCTGAGGAGTAGGGCAGATGTACCCCAGGAGGGTCTGGAGCCAAAGGAGCCTTTTGAGAGAGGACTGCCAAGGAAGCCAGTCCCGGGGAAGAACCAGGTTTTAGTTAGAGGCATGAGGCAGATAAGTGTTCATAGAGAAGGTGATGATGTGAGGGTCTTACAACAGGGTGAGAATATGAGGCTCTTACAAGAGGAAGGTCAGAATATGGGGGCCTTGCAAGAAGGAGGTGACCTTATGAGGGTTTTGCAATTAGAAGGCGACCATATGGGGGTCTTGCAAGAAGGAGGTGAGGATATGGGGGTCTTGCAAGAAGAAAGTGAGGATCTGTGGGTCTTGCAAAAAGGAAGTGACCACATGGGAGTCTTGCAAAAAGAAGGTGACTATATTGGGGTCTTGTAACAAGCAAGTGACTGTATAGGGGTCTTGCAAGAAGGAGGTGATCATTTGGGGATCTTGCAAGGAGCAGGTGACCTTATGGGTTCTCACAAGGAGGTGACTATATGGGGTCTTGCAAAAAGCAGGCGCCCATATGGGGGTTTGCAATAAGAAGGTGACCATATAGGGTTCTTGCAAAAAGCAGGTGGCCATATAAGGGTCTTGCAAAAAGGAAGTGAGTATATGGGGGTCTTG